>NC_071347.1:15792500-16092500 GCF_027744825.2 Synchiropus splendidus
TACCTGGAGACCCCACAATCCCCACTGCCTGCTTTGCTTTCCCAAGAAACAAGAGTTTCAGAAGGCAAGGACAAAGAAGAGACGGGCCGTGACGAAACTGAATCCTCTGCCTAAAAAGGTGAAGCTGGATATCAGCAGCAATGTCATCAAGAGCCACGGAATCCTGGTCCCTTTTGGGCATCGTCACAGTCCTGTTCTCAGTGCCTGGAAGAGTGCCCGGATCCAAAGAGAGCACTGGGCAAGAAGCGTCACCCAGTGCCAAGATGACCACCTGGGAAAGGAGCTCCTCGCAGAGAAACTTCCTAATGACTTTCTAGCTTCCCTCACCTGCCTAGTTTGTGACCACCTGCTCTCTGACCCAGTTCAGTCTCCCTGTGGGCACCTTTTCTGCCGCAGCTGTTTTAAAAAATACAGCAAAGTTGTGGGAGATAACTGCCCCGCCTGCAACCAGGCCTGCGACCCAGATGACCTCACCCTTCCGGCTAAAAGCTTCCTCTTAGCGCTAAATTCTCTCCCCCTGCTGTGTCCTAAAGGTGACTGTGGCCGCCAAGTTCGGCTCGATTCATTTAAAGCCCATTGGCAGAACCACGAGGACCTAAAAAATGAAGCCAACGAAATGCCTTCGGTGAACAACAAGTACCTGCTGGTCAATAAAGGTGGGAGACCTCGGCAGCATCTGCTATCGCTCACTCGTCGCGCCCAGAAGCATCGACTGAAAGATCTGAAGAACCAGGTGAAGTCCTTCGCAGAGAAAGAAGAGGGCGGCGACCTGAGGTCCGTGTGTCTGACGCTCTTCCTGCTCTCGCTGAGATCCTGGAATGAACATCGGCTGGCAGATGAGATTGAGGCCATGATGCAAGGTAAAAAGTGGAAAATGGCTTTCATTCGTCCTAAAAGTGAGCATCACTCTTGAACTTCACCAACTAAATGAGTCGGATCATGATAATTAAAAACGCATCAAATTATTTTCTACTTCCTTCTCTGAAGTGAACCTCATTAATAATGAAAAATAAAGCTCCTAATGTGGTTTAGTTTGTCACTGAACCACTGCGAGGAAGTTGTCGTCCATCAGCTCCACGGTTACGGTTTAATAAGCATCATTCTCGTTGTATCCGACTCTCAAGCCTCCCTAGAGAAATATTCAGACGATAAAAAAAATAAAAAAAAGTCCTGTGCTGACAGTTCTGCTGCATATCCCAATTCTTATGGAAGATTTAGGGCTTCTCCAAGAGGAATGTTCGAAGCTGAAGGGCTTCACAAGGGCTCGCAGAGAGAGAGAGCTCTGAGGAGGTAATCTCAAATGTATTTGGCAAGATATATATATATATAGTGCCATGACCCTGTTACTCTGAATATTGTGTGCTGATATATATATATATATATATATATATATATATATATATATATATATATATATATATATATATATATATATATATATAGGGATATCAGCACACAATATTCAGAGAAACAGGGTCATACAATAAAATAAAATAAATCCCAAAACAGAAGTGAAATCCTTAGTAGTTTTGACCCTGTTCATGTTAAGTTGACATTCATGGAAGAAATAAAATACATATTCCCTTAAGCTACCAATATATACCAGTGAAAATGTGTCATGTCTGTGGACTTGCATCCAACCCCCCTGAAAAAGTATTATTATTCTTTTAGTGAAAAAAAAGGAAAGGAAGGAAAAGCAAAAAATATGAAAAGCTACAAAAGGTCTTGAGGTGAAATTATTAACTTTGTGTAAACGCTCAAAAACAGAATACCACTCTATTAAACAAATAGCTTTAAGCGTCACGTAAAAGTACTGTATGTCATCCTGCTGCACTTGCCTCCTTCGTTCTTATACTTCCTTTAATTCACAACAACAACTCTTGTGAAGGGGCTGTTTGAATCAAAACAACATCAGCAGCCCTTGTATCTGCAAATTACACCGACAGTGCCATCATCCTCTCATGGGAATAGAAGCCAGCTGGTGTCTGTTTTCATCTGCAGCCAATACATCACTTTCAGCAACTTTACCGAATCACCTTCTGTCCTCTCATAACATACGGAAATTAGGAATTATGGGACTTCGTAATCATGGGGTTGTGGGTTTTTGACAATGTTAGAGCCGCATTTGGATTTTAGATTTGCAATTTGCCTTCGCAAATGAATTCAAACATGCGACAGAGTAAGAGGCAATCTTTCTCTCTCTTCTTTCTTTTGACTTAGAGTAGACTGCCTTATAGTAAGTACAGTATATATAGTGAACAGGGTGACATATTTTATTACTGCACTCTAAAACAAACAATTAGTACATTACCCTTGCTCATTTGTTCAAGTATATTTACTGCACTTTGTTTTCCTGTCGACAGGCAAAGGATTTGGGTTGCATCCCGCGGTGTGTTTGGCCATTCGGGTCAACACGTTCTTGAGCTGCAGCCAGTATCACAAAATGTATCGCACCGTCAAAGCCACCACTGGCCGCCAGATCTTTCAGCCCCTGCACACCCTCAGAGCAGCCGAGAAGGAGCTTATCCCGGGATTCCACCAGTTTGAATGGCAGCCGTCGCTTAAAAACGTCTCCGCGGAGTGCAGCGTCGGCATCATTAATGGACTCTCAGGATGGACTTCCTCCGTGGATGAATCTCCAGCTGACACCATCACTCGGCGTTTTCGCTATGATGTTGCCCTGGTGTCAGCGCTAAAGGATATGGAGGACGAGATCTTAGAGGGGCTGAGGGAGAGTGGAATTGAAGACAGTGCTTGCTCGGCCGGCTTCAGTGTTCTGATAAAAGAATCTTGTGACGGCATGGGAGATGTGAGCGAAAAGCACGGTGGCGGACCAGCCGTGCCCGAGAAGGCCGTGCGTTTCTCCTTCACTGTGATGTGCATTTCTGTGTTGAAAGACAATGACGAGAAAGAGGTGGCCATTTTCACAGAACCCAGGCCCAACTCAGAACTGTCCTGCAAGCCCCTTTGTTTGATGTTTGTCGATGAATCGGACCATGAGACGCTCACCGCCGTGCTGGGGCCAATCGTTGCTGAGCGTAACGCAATGAAGGAAAGCCGGCTCATCCTATCCATCGGAGGCCTTCAGCGCTCCTTCCGCTTCCACTTCAGAGGAACAGGATATGATGAGAAAATGGTGAGAGAGATGGAAGGCCTGGAATCCTCCGGCTCCGCCTATATTTGCACTCTGTGCGACTCCAGTCGTGCGGAAGCCTCTAAAAACATGGTTCTACACTCCATCACCCGAAGCCACAGCGAGAACCTGGAGCGTTATGAAATATGGAGAACCAATCCGTTTTCTGAGTCGGTGGAGGAGCTCCGAGACAGAGTCAAGGGGGTGTCTGCTAAACCCTTCATGGAGACTCAGTC
Source organism: Synchiropus splendidus (assembly GCF_027744825.2). NCBI lineage: Eukaryota > Metazoa > Chordata > Actinopteri > Syngnathiformes > Callionymidae > Synchiropus > Synchiropus splendidus. The sequence continues at coordinate 15,795,870 of NC_071347.1, forward strand.
CACACTGGATGCCTTGCACTGTGACATTGGCAATGCCACAGAGTTCTACAAAATATTCCAGGATGAAATCGGAGAGGTTTTTAAAGTGGACAATCCCAGCCGGGAGGAACGGCGCAGCTGGAGGGCGGCACTGGACAAAGAGTTGAGGAGGAAGATGAAGCTGAAACCTGTGATGAGAATGAACGGGAACTACGCCCGAAGGCTAATGACTCTGGAGACAGTGGAGGTTGTGTGCAACCTGGTGCCCTCAGAAGAGCGGAGGGAGGCCCTGAGGGAGCTCATGCGGCTGTATCTCCAGATGAAGCCAGTGTGGCGGGCAACCTGCCCAGCCAAAGAATGCCCGGACCAGCTGTGCCGCTACAGCTTCAACTCACAGCGCTTTGCTGACCTCCTCGCCACCACCTTCAAATATAGGTACAACGGCAAGATCACCAATTACCTCCACAAAACCCTGGCTCACGTCCCCGAGATTATCGAGAGAGACGGCTCCATCGGAGCCTGGGCGAGCGAGGGGAACGAGTCGGCAAACAAATTGTTCCGACGTTTCCGGAAGATGAACGCGCGACAGTCCAAAGCGTTTGAACTAGAGGACGTGCTGAAACATCACTGGCTGTACACGTCAAAGTACCTTCAGAGGTTCATGGAGGCCCACAAGGACTCGGCCAAAACTCTGACAACAGCGTTTGAGCAAGTTGAAGTACAGGAGAGCGAAGATGTGTCTATGGAGGTTACAGACATGTGACTTGATGGACCTGACTGTTTATTTCATGCTTCTGAAGTTCAACGTACCTCGACTTTGGTCATGTGTCTGAAAGGCTCATTAAAATGAACGATGCTGAAACAGAATGAATTGATTCTCTTCTTTAAAAATGGGCTGGTGTCGCTTTTAAAACAAGATTCAGCTTGATATTTTAGCACCGTCCTCTAACACATCCATCAAAAAAAAGCTAACAGTTTGATTTGATTTTACATCAGTTTCCAGTGGCGTCTCATTCCACTCGCTTTAAAGTCAGCGGCGGATGGGACCGCTGCAAAGAGTAACACAGTTTTCCCCGAGTCGCAGTGAGAAAGTTCTTTTTTAATCCCAGACATCTGTGAAATATGGGGCAGTTTATTGTATTGCTGGAATGTGACACATTTATGGATTTATATAGCGCCGATATTTATGGAAACAGATGAAAGCACTGTAAGTCACGGAGGGAAATTGTGTTAAAAAGACCCCATTTGTGGCCACTGTATTAATATATCATTGAAGCTGCAGCAAAATGCAATCATGGAGACCCAAATGCGCTTTGTTTCATAAATGCCCTTTGAAAAAGATGACTTTAGTGCTTTATCGTGGGATCCCGGTGGGGAAGGAGCGAGGCCGGGTCACTTTGAACCAATTTTTATCTCTTTTAACGTTCTCTGCGCACGATGGAAATTCAAAATTCATCGGATGCACATCCTGACCTTTTTGTTGTTGTCGTGGAAATATAAAGAGGAATGCTGTGCAGGCTAATGTAGCACGAGCTCTCCTGCACACGTGGACCCGAGGAGATAAAGCCTCGCTGCTGACATGCAACTGCTGCTGACGGAAGAGAGGGACGGCGACGCAATCGGATTTGTTGGCAACTTTATTCGTTGGATTGATTGATTAAGATTTCCGTCTCTGGCCTCACTATCCTAAAATTGTGGCAGGCAATTTTGTCGTCTTTTTTGTTTATGCTTGATTGAAAAGTGGATTCCATTCGACTGCCACAGGACGGGCCGCGTGACAGCTGTGAAATATGCACATCTCATCGGCAGTTGTCACGAGGCGACAATCATATCATGTGTTCCAGTACATCTTGTGCCGCATTGGTTAGTGCTCCGACATGGATTCATATTTTGAATAATGGATGACAAATTCCAATCTGGAATCCTTCCTCAGGTTTCATTCCCTTCTCGACTTCATCATCAATGTGTGTTTGACTTGTTTTCATTTTCTGGTTTTGTAAGCACTTGACATGTACTGTTCTATCAACCATCGACGGCTTCATCGAGTCACTGGAGCGCAGAAGCTCATGTCCTGTCTCCACTTTCGATACGTCTAAAGAAGCAATAGCGGAAATAAAATCGATATCTTGCATTCTTTTTTCAGCTTTATTCAATTTTTTCTAAAACATACACCAGTCGCTTGTGAGAATTCGCGATCTACAACTTGTTATTCACTCAGATTCCCAAACAAGTAAATAAAAACTATAATAAATCTTGAATAATAATTGCATTGATACGACATACTGGACTGCGTATAAAATGATAATATTAAGCACTCAAAACGCAGGCATCAGCCAAGCAGCTTATTTCCACTCACATTATCTGCAGAAGATGAAAGGATGAACAAACTGACTTCTATACTATTGGAAATGTCATTGATATAAATAGTTCAAATTCAAATGAGATCAATTGGAGGCATATGGCAGCAGCATCTCTGAACCTCCTCACACAACCCAGTGGAAACAGAGCATGAAAGTTGGACTACAGTGAGGAACAAGAGCAGAGGCACAGGAGGGTCTTCATGATCTAGATCTGGGGTGGGCAAACTGGTCCTCACAGGGCCAGGGTGGTGCAACCGATCAGGCACTCAGTTTAACCAATGATGCGTCAGCTGAAACAAACAAAAGCCTGCACCCACCGTGGCACTTGGTCGAACAGTTTGCCCACCTCTGATGGTAATCCATAACAACTACAAAAAAAAATAAAAATAAAAAAAGTGTAAGATACTATGATTGGTTTGGTGACCTCTTCATGGTCTTGTTCCAGGCTATTTTTCTGAGTTATGTTTACTGTACCACATCAGCCCTCTCTGTGTTTCCCAGTGAGGGGCCGCCCAAACTGGGGTCCTCGGTAGCAGGTCCCTCAAAAGTGCATGTATAGTGCAAATACATGTATGTGTGAATGTGTATGTCCAAGAGAGCACGGACAGTATGGCTGGTTTATCCATTAGCTTGGTTCAAATGTGCAATGTTAGACTTAAAAAGTAGGTCTAAAAAGTAAAATACAATCATGAGATTTTCTTCAGGAACATCGTATTCCCGTTGCTCATCATTGACATGACACAATATTTATTTAAAATGTTTTATTTGAATGAAAGGTCAATTGTTTTGTAAGACAAAAACTTCATAAAGCAAAAGGCATATTATACAAGTAGTCGACCGTGTACAATCGAGACATTATAAAAACACGCTGTAAATTTTCAAAACCTCACACTTTCAGAGTCACAGCAGAATATATCATCAGTTAAAAAGTCTTTTGAAAATGCTCCGTTTGGCTTTCTGACATATCTTACGAGCTACCGATGGTTTTCTGTGTTTCACTTTCATTGGTGTGCGTTTCAAGGGCAAGACCACTCGCGGTGGGGTCATCTCTTGGTGGGGCAGCGCGCCGTGATCCAGACAGAAGTACTTCTTCCTGTCCTGGGAGAGTCGGAACAGCAGGGCCTCTGAGAGCTCCATGCACTGAGCGTGAACCCAATGTCCTGATTCCCCTCTGGAGCAGAAGATCATGGCAGGTCGGAGGAGCTCGGTGGAATAGAAGGGCTCCCACGTGTTCTGATCGACCTTGCAGCCCAAACAACATTTGATCCAGTACCCAGTCTGGGATTCGTCCTCCTCATCCTCCTCGTTGTAGGTCCCTTCGCCTTCATCGCTGCTGTCCTCCAGTTCGTGAGGCTCCCGACCAAAGTAGAGCTCTTCGGAATCTTCCAGAGGAGTCGAGTTGTCTGTCAGGTCCTGGCTGGACTCCTGAGTATCAGCTTCATTTCCACCCTCTATTTCATTCTCAAATGTTGCCAGGTAGTAGTTATATGTATCTGTTATTAATGATCGTCCTTCATTGGGGACAGCCAGAAGGACACTTACTTCCCCCGCACAGCCACCGTACCACGTCCGGCTGTGCAGGACGTCTGGGGTCCACTTTGGTGATTCTACTGACTGAATCTGAATCCCTTTGTCATCGAGACTCACAGAACTACACTCCAATCTCTTCTCAGAATTGGACTCGTACCCTCCTAATATAATGTATTTGTGGGTGGGGCCTACTCGGGTGACCACAGCACTGGAGATGGATAAACCAGTGGCTAATGTCTCGCAGGAGAGCAAAGGTCTCCCCTGCAACAGCTCCACGCAGAGGCGAAAGAGTCGAGGCGGGCGAGAGTCACAGTTGAGTGAGTGACCTCCGAGGAAGTAAACACAGTCCTCTCTGGCCAGAGCCAGGTGGAAGGCCTGACCATCAGCGAGCTCAGGTAAAGTGTGAGCAGATGTGGAGCCAAACTCGAGGTCAAACACAAACACCTGAGGGGGACAGTCGACGACGCTGTTCCAGCTTTCTGTTGTCCTCTCTTTGTCAGACATGTAGGAGCGGCCGCCAAATAACACACAGGCGGTCTTACCGTTGCTTTGAACTACACTCAGCGTGTGACCGTAGCGGCTGCCGGGCGCTTCACCTACAAGCACTTTTTCTTTACACCGTAAGGTCAGCTTGCGATTGCACCCTCGACTGTCTGTGGTGAGCATATACAGCGCCGAGGAGATCTCATTATTTGGGGTGCGTCCGCCATGGATGAGGTAGCTTTCCGGGAGGCCATCGTAGGGGTCGAAGCGGCAGACAGCAGGGCAACGGAGAGGAGGGATATAGACTGAGTCATTGGAGAAAGAGATTGGCCTAAGTCTGAGCTCGTTGTTTTTAAATCGGACCCCGAATATTCCAGTCGGACAGAATCGCTTCGGCCAACCCTTCTGTCCGAAGAGGAGAATCTCACCATCCAGCTGCAGCAGAGAGCAACCTGGCTGAAGAAGACCCTCACAGTTGACTGGAGTTAAAGGTTGAAGGCTCATTGCGAGGGCAGCTGCGGAATCAAAACACAAACAAAGTCAGCTGTGTTTTCTTTCTTCACTTCCTGTTTTGCACACAGCAAAATTTGACAGTTGGCACCACTTCAGAGCTCAACAAACAGAATATTTCTACACAGAATTTTAGCAATAACTAGCAGAGGCAATTCCAAAGTTTGAGGAAATGCTTTTTACCCCTTTTATCTGGTTGCTTTCTTTCTGACTAGATAACTTACTGTCTGAATGAAATATATTAGTGATAAAAATACAACATATAGTAATCTGCATTTTTAAGCATAGCAGTGCATTTTTAGCTTGTATTATTCACTTTTTTAAATGTCATTTTTTATCAGACAGGGGCACACAAATTTGAGAGTCAATATTATTTGATCAAAATACTGCATAGTTCCAGTCCTTCTTAAATAGGCGAGCAGGAAAACAGAATAAAACTCAACAGCACACACACTCTGATGCACAAATTCACCATAAAATACCATTTAAGAGAGGGCAGAAGAGAGCCACAAGATAGTTAACCAATCCAGAATGAATTACACCCAAACGTCTAAAAGCATTGTCTGGTGTGAAAGATCTTACCTTGCAGCAGATGCAGCGCCTCTTCATCTAAATGCTTAAATCACTAAATGCAAACTAAGCTGCTTTTTCATCGCGCTGCAAAGAATTTGTGAGGCTTCATTGACTCACAAACACTTCCAGATCTTGAGGTTAACTGCGTGTGACTGCTGCTCATTGGCAGCGCTGCCAGACTGAGTCACTCGAGCGGTGTCGCCAGTTATCAGTTACACTTAACTCCAAACAGACATGAGAGAGCCTGCAGAAATATCTGAACCTGTGGAACACCTCGAACCATCGTGAGGAAATATGCGGCGTCTAAAAATAAAAGCGGGTCACTGAGACATTACGTAATACCACAAGGAGAAAGACAAACAATATAAATTATAGCAAAAGCGGCTTGAATTAGAACACTTCCGCGTGGTTAATTGAAAGTGATGTTTTGGTGTCCAAATGCTGAAAAAGCGGTGCCCTAGATTGTAGACTAAATGCATGAAAGGGATTTGAGCAAGAGATTTCACTGCTACAGACAAATCTTGGGGTGGAAGGAAACAAAAACACCGTGTTACTTTATTCATTGCTAAAAGCTTTGTCTTGAGGTAGTGGTAAAAAAAAAGAAATCACCTAATGTTCCTTGTGGTTGTGTTTCTATATGATCCCTGCAACGTCAGGTGTAGACAATGCGGATGTGAGCAGGATGCTGGGAGTAACAGTGCTGGAAACAGGAACGAAAAGTGAAAACAGAACTTGAGAATCCATGTTTTCCATCACATCACTATACTGCGGGATTGGGATTAATGGTTGATAATATATACGTAAAAACAAAAGGGTCTTTGTGAAGCACCTTGAATTCCCATGCTTTTCTGAAATGGATAAATCCACCTTTCACCCGGTCCACCGTAAGGGCCGGTGTGTATGATCCCTATTTGCATGTGCTTTATAGCCCCGTGGACAGTTTGACTTAAGATTGCAGGTGACTGACAAAGGTTGAAATGTGGTGGGCGGAGTCAGCCAAAGTTGAATAGAGGTGGAAATTAAACACAAAAGGCAAAAATTTAGAAGTAAAGTCATGACTCCTCTGCACAAATATGCCCCTCCTTACAATGAAGGCGGAAAAAGTCGGAGGTGGTATGTACCGTAATTTCCAGACTATAAGCTGCTACTTTTTTCTCAAAGTCTGATCCCTGCGGCGTAAACAACAACGTGCCTAAAATATGGATTTTTACAGGCTAATGAGCAACATGCTGCCAAAATATCGAGGCTTGTGACATCAAACAGGCGTTTTATTGACCTAAAAGCTGTCAAAATGCAGTTTTCACCGGCATGTCCGCAGCTCTTCCATCAGAGCCGATCTCCTGCAGGACCAGAGATGAGAACCAGCAGCTGACAACGACTGTTGTGTCGGAACTTGAGCACTTTTCCGAGTCTGTTTCATGAGTCAGTCGCCATGCTGGACCCCGTTTTCTAAACTAGTTTAGAAGTGATCTTCATGCATTCTTAAGCCGGGTGCACCACTGAGCTTTCTACAGTGCAGACAGCACCACTGCACCTGTGGCTTATAGACCGGTGCAGCATATGTATGAACTAGATCTATTCTCCTTCTTAAATTTAGTGGGTGCGGCTAATATTCCTGTGCGTTCCATATTCCGTAATTCACTGTATATGGATTTGGAATTTCATTTACATGCTCATTTTATTTTTTATTTATTATTATTATTATTACTGTTGCGTTTTTAGCATGTGCAAATGTTTCACAAAGCACAAACCTTTTTCTGATAACAATCACTGAATCCAGCCGAGTCATGATGCTGAACGATTGAGAGAATTAACTGCTCCAAATCAGATCCACAAAAGTTTTTACGTCAAATATACAGTATATGTCATTTTTTCCGGGCAACTCATGCACACTCCCTTGAGACAACCAGGATTTCCTATCCAAAAACACACCCCTATGCGTGCATATGAGTGTGTGTTTGCGAGTAGTGAAGTGACTTATTTATGACGCCTGATGGACTGACAACCTCACCGAGATGTCTCCTGTCTTTCTACCTTCACGGAGGGAATGGGCTCCGACCCAATGCGATTCAAGCAGACTGGGAATAAGCCACTGACAAGGATATAAGAAAAGAGGCGGCTACCTTTTTCACGAAGCACACTCAAAAACAATAGTGTTGAGTGTTTTGTTTGCTTAAATCTCATTTGATTTTCTATTACAAAGAAGTGCTTTTAATGTTTCAATGCCCTGATGCAACGCTGGTTTATTCTTTTATACACCTATTATCTTCAAACACTCAAATTTGCAAGTAATACATAGATTCTTTTCAGGCTTTGACTGGACTAGTCAATGAGGCAGACGCAAGCGGGGCGGAAGGCAGATGTCTGCACTGCCATTTGCATGCTCTGTCTGCCTAGTGGCTGAGAGAAAACTAGAGGAGCTTGCAAAAACAAAAACCACCAGTGCCTGGAAGACCGTTATTCTCTGAAAACACAAAAACATCTGAGCACCTGCGTGTTGAAGCCCAGGCTTACAGGGCCGAGTGGAGGAGAGACAAGCTCACTGTCTGGAGAGAAAATGTTATGTATGTATTCAGATGTCAGGTGGAGAAGGAAAAAAAAAAAGTTTTATTTCCTTGGTGTTTATTTTAGTGAGAAGTGTATGAATTCATCCCTGGAAAAATAAACATTTCCAATCACCCCTAGGCATCCACACACACACACACACACACACAAACACACCGCTAAAAAGTGCCGCCTGCTATGTAGCTGCAGATGGGTTGAGTGAGTAGGAGGCACAGCAATGTGTCAGACCCCAGGCGAAGCACGGATTTGTACATAATTGATAGAACAAAGTAATTAGAATCCATGCGAGCACCTGTTTCTGCCCCTTCTAATGTATCACTACCTTGCTGTTCCCAGCCCGAAGCAAAGTTTTGACGGATGACACGGTGACAGCCCTGATGTTGTGATGCTGTGCACTACTGTGTATCACTATTTAATGTCGCGGTAATTGCGGGCCGGTGCTGGGCGCCTGCAGGATGTTATCACACACTTGTTAATATCGCTGCCTTCCACGTGTCATGACAAATGACCTGGAAAGTTTCGCATTCTTAGGTGGGAATTCACGTCGACATACTGTACATTAGAAACTTGCTATAACTGATGGACAGTGAAGCATAAATTCTTTCACTTGTTCATGTTAAAGTACAAAGACTAGATGAGTTTGCCTCCATCTTCTCACGTCTCACGACTGCGGTGTAGGCACCTGCTTTTCATTTTGAGTTTGTTCCCCCTCAGAGTTTTTGTTGTTTCACTGAAAAGCCAGTGGCGGATTCCGCCGCTGTTCTTTTCCACCCACTGCCCACAGTCGCGGTGGTTATGGGGGTTTTATTGAGCGGATTGTCTGCAGCCACCTTGTTCAACATAAATGGTGGACGATGGATGGATGAGCAACTTTAATCTTTTTAAATCATAGCAGGAAGCTTGTGAACACGAATAACAGCGGCGGCTGATATGCACCCAGCTACCTGCAGCTACCTCAATTTTTGACTGCAGTAGTAGTAGAAGTTTATTTCAATCTCACATCAAACACACAATTCTTCCATTTCAACTTGATCTGAGAGAGTGAATGGCAAAAATCCAAATTTCTGCTCCTATAATAATATAATATAGTTTGTTATGGTAGATGGAGTGAGAGCACAAATGCTGATCACTTTAAAAACGTTTCACAATGAGAGACCACACTTTCCAAGGAGTTTCTTTCTCATCACCACTTTCTGTAATAATAAACTGTGTGTGTAACTGGTCACTGACTCTGATGTTTCCGACATCAGAGTCAGTGACCACATCCTTGAATTTCCTCACTTCCTGCTGGAATTTCACCAAGATCGGTGGAGGCATGTGTCGTGACCTTTTCTGTTTTGTTTTTGTTCTCCAACTGCTGTTTTATATATCCCGCTTTATTTTTCAGAGGTTGGAGTGAACGGCTGGTGGTTTTTGATGATCTGGACGGGGAAGTTAAAATGGACGAGTGTCCCTGAATGCATCACCAAGTGATCTCGCCGCTGTGTTTTTATGATGTGCCTCTTGAAATGAGTAAGTGACTCTTTTTTTGTCTTTCTTTCGTGCCGCTGGTCCGCGTGACTCCAGCCAACTCCTCACCTCTTGAGTTCTTTATTACTGCATGACTGTGGAGTCCTGGGTTTCCTGTGTGGGATCATCATTTGTCTTCTCCGGATGCCGATGCTGGATAATTGTGTTTTGTATGACCCTGGACTCTTTGTTGTGTCAATGAAATTCTGAGATGTTTGAAGGTTTGTCACAAGCTTGTGGTGTTCTGGTCCTTCCCTTGCTACTTTGTGGATAGTTCAGTTTTTTTTCAGTGTTTTTTGTCCTGTGTCTAAGTATTTTGGTTAGTTCATTTTCTAATTTCTGTTCTCATTTCCTGTACCTTGTTCCAGACTTGTAGAGTGACTTTCTGTTTGGACTTGGACTTCACTTGATCATCCCGCTTCCTCTGTGGGAGACTCCCTTAGTTCTTGTTTTTGGACATTGGGCCACGTCCCATATGTGTTACCACTGCCTCATTGTATTAAATTGTATGTATTTTCAGACCGTTTTCATGCTCCACCCTCCTCTGACCTGTCACCCACGTACCTTATAAACAGAAAATAACACGGCCAAATCCACCACAGAGAAGAATATGATTAAAGGATGTCTCTTCCCTTTTTTTAAAATATAAGAAAATGGAAACATTAAATGTGTGTCAATGTGTCTACAGGGAAAAGGGAGCCTGAAACTGCATGTCCTAGTTTAAATTCATAGCTAGACATCCAAGTGTCAGGGCTGCTGAAAGATAGAGCGATGAGTGTGACCTGCTGTGTATTCACTCACTCCTGTATATATATATATATATATATATATACATATATATATATATATATATATATATATATATATATATACACACACAGTGGTGCCTCAGTTTTCGAACAAATCAGAATTCGAACATAATTTTTTTTGCTTTGTTATTGTGTATAACGCAGCCTCTGTATGCAGACGTGTCCCGTTAGCTACATTTACTGACTGTTTTTTCTTCATATTGAGGTGTAAAACCTTTCCTGTCTCCACACTGGACCGTGGTAGAGTGTCACAGGGGAGGTGCTCGCTCTCCACACCTCCACTCCAGGGTTTGATGTCCTGTTGTGGGCTGGAGCTGGGACAGGGATGAGGCGAGTCTGGGACAGAGCGTGACTTGGTTTATGACTTTGTCACAGCCAAACTGCACAGAAGCGCACATTCAGAGCTGGACACGCACCGGGCACCTCTTCACTTCTGGAGAGACGTCACTCACTCGGCAACCCCTCCCACATGCAGCGGCCACACACATAGAGGAACAGCGCACCTGCAGCAGACACTCTACATTCACTCCTACAAAAGACTATTTTAAGGCCTGGAACGCATTATTTCTTTTTCCATTCATTGTAATGGGAAAAATCGATTCAGATTTCGAACAATTCACTTCTCGAACGGCCGTCTGCAACGGATTGTGGTCGCGTACCTAGGAACCACTGTGTATATATATATATATATATATATATATATATATATATACACACACACGATTTACGGCAAGGTAGTTGCAGGTTATGACCTCACAGACATCATCATCCTGTTTGTATAGCAGAATAAACCAGGTGCTGTACAGGAAAGCTTCGGAAAGCTCCGGGCCGCCGACTGTCACCCACAGCTGCTGCTCCTCAAACCAGCAGCTCTAATTCATTACAATAAGATAATGAGACACTCTATAAAAAATGGCTGTTGCCGGGGATTATCTTTCATCATGCTCTTATGTTACGCTGCCTGGCAACCCATAAAATGTGATCAGGATGAGCAAGAGGTGTTATTGACTGGACTTGTTACATGCAGTGTCCGATGTGTTTGGACAGCTGAGAGTCTCTCATGCTGAACTGCTTCCTGCTCACGGGGACGGTGGGCACACTCCAATGCCTTTTAATCTCCCAAAATCATCAAGGAGGCGATTCATTTAAAACCAAATATGGGATGCTGCTCGGGACCATCAGTTTCACTCTGCACCTCACTGAGATACGGCATTGATTGCAACAGGGAGCCCTCTAATCAGAATCATGGTAAAATCGATAGCTGGCATAGCTTGAGGTCCTTTTCACGGCTGGCTGTTCACGTCTAAAGTAAAGTCCCCGGGGCCAACACACTCTGGTCAAAGACAACTGCGACAGCAAAGGCAGGTTGCTCCTGTTTAGATTCCATGGGGGTTTCAAAAGTATTGTTTTGCAATAAACATGACAGTGTTGCAAAGATGGTCAGCGTTTCTCAGTGCGTTCGCAAAATGACTTAGTAAGTTCTTGAAATGTTTCACTGTAGATATTGGGTTCATGAGGCTTCATGAAACAGTGTGTTCATTTTTAGAGCCCACTAGGTGGCACCCTCTGCTCTGAAGCCTTTGGATTTTAACAACCACTTCAATGAAACCTCGCATCATTTTTAAATCAACGGCGCCATCTTCTCGGCACTGAAAATGAGGACACTGTTTCATGAAGCTTCACCAGCCCATCATTAAGTGAACATGATTTATTATGGTGATGTCTCGTATTGCCATCAGGGTCCAAGAATGTTTCATCACAAGCCTGACTGCTGAAGCTCCATTCAAAATGTGCAACCCACCCAAAACAAACAAATAGACAAGCAAACATCATTTTATCTAACAGCATACCATTGAAACACTGAAGTAAATCAACTTCCTTGAGACTTTGGGTTGTGGTTTTGTTTGTTTGTTCGTTCCAGGGTTGCTAACTAAGATGGCTAGCAGCTTAGCAACTCGGGCAAACAGGCCTGGCTCAAAATTTTCTCCCCTTTCAGTGTTGCATGTTGATGCACTAGGCCACCAACTGAAGCACATGTTCCCCACTCTGTGGCCTGCTGTATACTGACGGAGTGGGTGGCACTTTGAGTTAAAGAAGGGTGGAGGTTGGGGTTTGGGTATGACACTACCTAACATTGAAAAGAGCTTCCTATCCCCGGCGTGGCTGAACTCCCCCCTCTTGGAATGTGGCCGATGGAAGGTAGACCTTTTAAGTCCATTGACACACCTACTGTATGTGTAAACATGCGACACAGAAGGATGACTTTGGCGTCAGCGTCGGAAACTAGCAAACGCTGTTATGTCGTGCCGTGGCAGTGAGAATGGATTGAAGCTCTCACTGCTGTCAAAAAAAGTTCATGTACGATGAGAAACACTCATGTTTCATTCACTGCCCAGCGGGGGCAGTATGGCCTTCTTAGATAAAGGCATTCACAGAACTGGGGTTACTACACAGTAATTAACGCTGGCCTCACGTACTGTGCTTCATAAAGTTTTAAAAGTTTCTTGGTGGAGATATGCACTCTCTAGTTCATTTATTCTCATGGAAACTACTAACTTTCTACCATGTCAAGACTGCAGTAAACATGTCAATCATTGTGACAATAAATGGGAAATCCTGTCTGTAGTTCGATGTTTAGGTGGTGCAGTGAATATTTCGTAAAAAAAAATCAAACCTTTTAAATTCCCAAAATAAACTCTCCCATCTTACACGTCAGGGCCAAATCTTATCCAATCCAAATCAGTCCAAAAAAAACACCAATAATCTGTTACGACAACAGATACTGTATGTAAGACGTAGGTAAAAGGTTATGAACAACACAGTGCTATTGTTAGCAAAGAACTGGACTTGGTGGGTTTATCTTTCATACAGCAGTGCAGAGAGGATTACGAGGCCGATGACCTCGTCCTGATCCTGTCAAAAAGCAGAGACCATGTCCTCCTACTAGTGTTGGCCTTCTCCCCTTTGACCGTATCATTCCACTTCTTTCTGGTGATCCTCCATAACTCCCCTCAGAAGGAGTGTAGCTGCGCTACCAAGCAGAGTCTTTCTCTTGGAATGAAAGCGAGGCGGAGTGATGAAGCCGATCAGTCTGCTTGAGGTCACATGTTCAACATGTAAATGTCACAACCTCTGCACTGACCTAAACACAGCTCGTTCAAGCAGAACTTTCGCGCTCCGGAGGCGTCCTCCCACATTTCTGTCAACACCTCGGTGTTTAACAGATCCATTCTGCCTTCTAACAATGACAGTCGCGCGCGCTGCCAGACTGCAGACGCATGGACACTCTCCGCTCCGTGGATCACTCCATTAAAACCTAGCACTTCACAACTTTGTCGCACTTTAATGTGGCATGACGACGTGGCATACACTCTTATTAATATTGCATAAATCATGCAGGTAGGATGATGATAAAGACATTCAAATGGGTGAATTTTTAGAGAAATCTGAGGACTCTTAATAGTGAAATGTCAGAGAAGACTGTGTTTACTATCACGATTAAAAGCTGACTTCTTTCATTCAAATTCCTCTTATGATTATGACTTGGCACAGATAAAAAATGTCATAACCACAAACCGAGATTTTGAACCCGAGAAGTTCATTGTTCCCTCAAGGACAACCTTAAGGTGTGATGCTTACTTTTAAATTTGAGTTTTCAGTGAAAAGGTGGTTTGCTCTCTCCGGGTCGGTGGCGAGTTCTTGCCCCAAGTGGTGGAGTTTAAGTATCTCGGGGTCTTGTTCTCGAGTGAGGGAAAAGGGGAGCGTGAGATTGATAGACGGGTTGGTGCAGCGGCAGCAGTGATGCGGTCGCTGTATCGGACCGTGGTGGTGAAGAGGGAGCTGAGTCACAAGACTCGATTTACCGATCGATCTACATTCCCACCCTCAGCTATGGTCACGAGCTTTGGGTCATGACCGAAAGGATGAGATCGCGGATACAAGCGGCTGAGATGAGTTTCCTCCGCAGGGTGGCTGGGCGCACCCTTAGAGAGAGGGTGAGGAGTTCGGTCATCCGGGAGGAGCTCGGGGTGGAGCTGCTGCTCCTCCACATCGAGAGGAACCAGCTGAGGTGGCTCGGGCATCTGATTCGGATGCCCCCTGGACGCCTCCCTGGGGAGGTGTTCTGGGCATGTCCTACCGGGAGGAGACCCCGGGGAAGACCCAGGACTCGCTGGAGAGATTATGTCTCCCTTTGAAGTGGCAACCACGCAGCTTTCACAGGCTAGTTTTTGTTCCAGAGAAAGACAAAAAAAGATGGAGGGCGTGTGGAACTCACCCCAAGGATGAGATCATGAGTCACTGATACCTAGCAGTGTAACTACACATAAACAAAATGAGATGATATGTGCATCTCCTGATGACTTTTACTCAGGGATTTCTTCACTCAGAGAAAGGCTTTGACTCGGTCAGACATTTCCCTGCACAAACTGCACTAGAGTTTGGGGTTTACTTCTGTGGGGGTGAGTCCAAGTCAAAAAAAAAAAAAACAAAACAAAAAAAACTGCTATTCACTGCTGTCATCGAAGGAAATGCATTTAATCCCTCGACCTTTCATGATTTAATAGAACGTGAGCCTGATTATAATCACTTTTGATAATTTCATTTTCCTCTTTTTTTTCGGGAGTTGCAGCTGATAACTGCCTTGTTTTCTCCTCCAGTCTGACAGCTTGACAAACGATTAGAGGGCCCTGGCTCCAGTTCTCAGTCTCCACTTTGGGAGCTTGAACAATAAAGCAATATTTCAGCATCTTGAGAATTCTTCAACATCACTCAACCGTTTCTCATGATTTAATACTTGGATCAAATGTCTTCTCTTGCTTGTACAGATCCATTTGGCAGTTGTTATCCAGGCTTTTTATTGAGTGGCGAGGTGGTTGTTCATTCTATTTAAGGTGGACGGGTTCATTTGCGCAAATACGAAGGTGGACAGAAGATTTCTGACCATTGTTTTCCAGGTTAAATGTAAAGGCTAGCGTTTCCTTAGCATTACTGCTAGCACGATTTACCACATCCCCACGCTTTTTTTCAGTGACATTATTGTGATATTTCAATAAACTACTCTTTGTTTTACCACCACAATCGTCAACTTCAGTTCATAATTGTGGCTTCCAAGAGTTACATTAAACTGTGCATTCATGACTTTATATTTTCAATTTTCCGCTGGTTGTGGAGAGGTGGAAGATGCCAGCAGGGGGATGTTGGCGGCGTGGTCAGTGGTCCGAGCAGGTACTGGTGAAGTCCTGAAAAGCAAAGGAAGCCAGGAGGCAGTTTGAAAGCTACAGAAACTAGCGATAGCTTCATGACTGAAGAGGTACGGGCTGGGCCAATTGGTGTCGAAGGTGTGGAGCCATGTCAAAAGAAAATAGCAATGCCATCTATATGAGACTTGGAGTGGAGCATCTCCTTTATTTAAAACTACAGTGCTTTACACTTTACGCAGCATCATGACTGTCCTTCCTTAGAACTCAAAATTCCGTCTCTAATGGCTAAAACTTTATCGGATTCATCTTTGTGTCATTTAAATAAATTGTATATCGATCGATGTTCTCCAAGAATCTAGTGCGACCACAGGATTGTGTGCGAGAAGAAGGCAAGCAATGACCTTTTTCTCCAGTGTGGCTTTGTCTATTTGTGTTCATAAGGCCACAATTGTTTCAGTTGAACCCATTTTCTCTCTGATTATGCTGGAATTAGGGAGATAGAATTCTGCCACGCTATATTGATATGAGGCTTTGAAATGGCCACAATGCTATTTCACGCAGAATGGTTCCTTTAATCGAAGCGCTGACAGTAAATTACATTCGCAGAGTTTCGACAATTTGCAGTGAAAGTGCGAGAATCTCAATAATGGTCAAATGTTTGTTCATCTGTGCAAGAACACGCACCAGGCCTTGGAGGTTCTGCAAGAGGCACTCGGACGCCAGAGTCACTTTGGATGTGTTTCTACGAAGTGAGGAGCGACGGAGCAGCAGAATGCCTCCGTGCTACAGATGATGTGTCGGAGCGAGGCTGGTACCTTTAACAAGACATGACCTTGCAATACGTATTGATCATGTACGTGTTTGCTCCCGAGGAAATCGACGCATTCCAAAGCCGTTCGGATTCCGCGTTGATCATTAGCCACGGCGAAAGGCGCGAATTAGCTCCGTGGCCGTCTCTGCCGCTTTGCCAAACCACACATAAGCAATTTAGCTGTTGACTCTGTGTTGCCACTCAGAGCTGCTGACATGAGCGATTGCTTCATTGTGAACTTCCACCTTGATCGGCCCTTGTAATTATGAATATGCTTCCATAAGCATAACATCAGAGTGAAGGGAGAGCGCTGGAATCTTTGCGGTGGTGTTTGCTGTCCTTAATTGTCGGGACCCCACCATCAATGACAGCTCTGTGTTCAGCATTAAATTCAATTTGTTCCCACCGCTCTTTCAATGCTGCAGGTCTTGTGACACGCAACTAGTCCTGCAGGAACAAAAATGATGCAGAAGTTGATGATTTTAGCTTTGAGCCGAACTCCAGTCTCAAACTCCATTGAATTGGTGGCTTGGTGAGTCTTAGTGAGGCTGGGCCGAAGGCTTGTGGAGTAGCAAGGAGGGCGTCTGGGCGTCTGCAAAACATGAATAAATGGACGGCAGATTCTCGACCATAGTTTTGCCGCCAGATGCCGCCATATACCAGCATAATCTAGTGGCCAAGATCCGGTCAAGAATTGAATGTCAATTTTTTCATGTTTTGCAGACGGCCTCCAAGCTAAAAGCCAGTGTGGTTTTGTGGCTTGTTCATCTGACGTCATTTCTTTGCCGTTAAAGAATCCTTGTTTTCCACTTAGTGCGAATGTGAGCCTCCTGAAGATCTAAAGAAGAGGCGCCTTTTAAAAAAGACCAGAAATGTCTGATGTAATCTTGAGGCATCCCATCATGCATTGCAGGACTAAAAGGTCTCCTAGCTTAGCCTTCTGTTGGTACGATTTTCTAATCCTTCTGTACTGATGTCATCTGGTCATATTGTCAAAATCACATGTGGCAAAAATGGCAGCGTTTTAACATATTTCGTAGCATTCAAGGTAAAGCCTTATTGTCATTCCCATTCACGTATGTGGCTTTTCTAAACATGTCACTTCAGACAAAGAGATTTGGTCGCCCATTGGCAGGTCACAAAACTGCAGTTTGTCACCTCTGTCCTGTAAAAAATACCTCTCATAATACCATCATTTGTGACCCCTCTTTCTCGCCACTGGGCATTGCATCACATCAGTTGTGTAGGGACTTCTGTCCTGTGCATTTAAAAATCTGAATCACGCAAAACATATCTTTACATGGTACTCTGAAAAATGGTTTATCTGTCCAAAAAGTTTCATAGAGTCCACAAAGAACAGGTGAGCTGGTACCTTCAATTGCAAAATCAGGGGCAAATGCCACATTGTGGCGACAGCGGCACAAGGAAACACGTCTCTTCCACTACAATCACACAGCTGCGCCCAGTGCCCCGTCATTAACATGTTAAAAGCGAAAAAATAAATATGTAAAATGTTTGTACTCACCAAGGGGTAAGCCGTAGCAAGTTGCTTGATTGGATGTGGCAGGCACGGGAGCTGTTTGGCAGTGGAGGGAAAGCACATGCGCAAAAACAGCACAATGGGCACTGTAATGTGCGATTTCATTGGTTTGATAGTAAAAATCTTTTTAAATCAGTTTATCCACGGGGTTCACAGAGCGAGAAAATAGTAGCGATTAGTCTGGAAATTCCAATATCCCAGAAGCGACTTTCCAATCACACACTTTTATATATTTATATTTTTAGGTTTTTATCAAAACAAAAATATTAGTTATGTTAGGCCAGTAGACAAGGCCTTGAAGACCCTGATGACCCACCATCGGTCTTTTCTGACTGAAATTGAAGGGGAAATTCGACTGAGCGGGAACAAAAAATCAAGGTCCATGGTGGTAAAATATCATAAATTTGGCTGGAGATTGGCCAAATTTCTTTCACACCTGTTCAGTGTGGTGAAGAAAGCATGATGATTCGGCAATGCATTTGTTGAAGGCTTCGGCAGTTTCCAGTTTGGGGTTTTAAGGCCAATTTATGCTCATGTTACATATGGATCTGGATACGGACGGCGTCTTCTGTCTGTGCTCTGCGTTCATTTCGTCCGTATTTCTGCTTGTTTCCACAAAGCTTACGGAGTCGGACCAAACGGAGCAGTACCACCGGAAACCATAGGGGGCAGTGTTGCTGTCCTCCGTCCTCAGGTTGCGATATATTTAACGTTCTCACTGACCACCGCTTGCCACTGTTTTCCTCTTTTGCCAAAAAGGTATGTTACCAATACTTCTCCCACAGTCGCCATGTTGGTTTTGGAACGTTGTTATTAACTTTTAACTCTGGGCTGCGCCCCCTGCTGGCTATATTGTTGAACAGCAATACCAATGCAATGAACTCATGGAACCATGTTATAAGTGATGGTAACAGCATATGAAATGGACGGGTACAACTGTGTATGTAAAGGGAACATTAATGGTCAACCAGCTAACTAAATATATTCGATAGAATCCAATACCTGAAGGTTCTTCCAAACTCCCAAGAACGTGGAGAGCATTTCCCACAGGCAAGTAGATCTGGTCCGCTAATGACTGAATGTACGACATTTGAGATATCAAACCATGACTGGAAGAATTTCATTTCAAACAGGAAATGTCACCATCATCTTCAGCAACATTCCGTTTGAGAACCTCAGCAACCCGACGACACAAATGAGTCAAAAACGAACATGGGGTTGGATGTTGAATTATGATGAACATCATGTCTGGGATTGCCAAAACAAGAAGGAGGCAGGATTAGCAAGGGAGCAAGCGGAGGAGAGTGTCAATATTTAATAGGGCTGGCTCTTGCAAAATGGGACGAGGGAGCACATCATTGTAGCGCTATCTGTGACATATCTTCTCCAGCCTGCAAGTGGCGGTATTTTCATCTATTATGGAGAGTTGATATGTGCTGTTGTGTTGTTTCTCTGACTCTATTTTCTGCTTTTTTGTGCTTGTTATCTGTCGCAGGATTAGATTAGGTTGCTGACAGAGAGGCGATTGCATTCCAGGTCTTATAACACAAAGTAAATGTCACTTGAAATGCCTTTTATACACCCGGTGCAGCAATCGTTGCGATTATTGTCATGGGGCGCTGCGATAGAGATCCTATATGATGGTGAATTGCCAGATAAAAGTTTGGAGATGCAAGTATTTCCACAGTTATTTTAGAGTGAATGCATCTTTGACAGTCTATTTGATGTAGTGCTCATTGAGAGGCGATAGAGTCCTGGGGGAGGAGTTGACCGAGAGATCGGAATCAGCTGTTTATTTCCTTATAAGACGGCTTCCTTGGTTCTTTTATGTGTGAATACGTGTTGAGGAACTATTGAAATCCAAGTGGTGAACTGAGTGTGGAGCAAGCAAAGTGGTATGAAGTTGTCTAGCAATGCACATTGTGTGCAACTAAAGATTTTTACAAAGCCAAAGTGGCTAGGCAGAGGTCCATGATGGCATTCGGAATGGAGAAGCAGTCATAGCAGACCCGGGTATACACACTCATATGTGATGGGAGGTGAGGTGGAGGATGCCATCACTTCAACGGGGTTATGGGACACGAAGGTGAGTGATTCAGAAACATCAATGATGGACATTTTTTACTCAAACTAAATGAGTAAAGTTCAAACCTAGACAACAAAAAGTTGGAGAAACAGAAGCACTGTATCGCATATCTGATCATGGTGGTCCTCTGAATGAATTTGTTGAAGTGTTGTTGCGGGGTTCTTGTGGACACTCCAAAAAAATTATGGTGTAGTCAAAAAAAAAAAATTCTGAAAAAAGGTGTCATTTATTGTGGTCTTCTCCCAAAAGTGCGGTGAACTCAGTGGCTATTTACAGTGAAAAAATTGCAGCGAAGGGGGCTATTTACAAAATGAAAAAACGGACCAAGTTCCACAAAAACAACCAAGTCAGCTTTCCAAAAATAGAAAAACAAACAGCTCACGATGAGCTTTCCAACTCACGGGTTTCTCAGTTCTCACCAACACACACACACAATACAAAATGGCTTCCTTTTATTCCCCTTTTCTCCTCCCCAGTACGAATCACAAGACATCAAATTCCATTTTACAATAAACGTAGTTTCTGTCTTTTCATTTAAGTTTGAAAGCGCACCGTTTCAATGTTATTCACTTTTATGAGGCCCCCCCTCCAATAAAATGCCCCAAATTAAAGCAAATATAATGTTAAAATGCGTGACACAAACCACGCAAAAGTGCGCACATAAATACCCAGCAGCAGAACTGCTCCAGTTTGGACATGCGGGTTCCGCTCGACGGGCTGCATGACGCTTCTCGCTGGCTGCGGTGAGGTTCATGTCCAGAAAAGTGATGAATCGGATGATGTGTGGCACGTGGTATTTTAGGGTCGGTAATGGCTGATGGGACAGCCGTAGCTACACAGGTGAAAGTAAATGGTCTAAGAGTGTGAATTGAAAATCGACACAGCAGTAAATACTGCGTCTATAATTCACGAGCCAAGCTCCCAAGCAGACCACGGGAATCGAAGACTTATTTGATCCACTCTAGATTCATTGAACTTGCAAGAGTGTCATCCCTAGCTGCAACTACGGTGATCGAAGCATTTGAAGTCTGTGTGATGTGGAATGGCTTCGGAGGTCAGAACGGATGATGGACGATAGTTTTACGCAGACGTTTTCCTGCTGGAGCGCGGTGTTATAAATCTGCTAGGAAAGGTTGAAGATCTACCTGTGCTGTATATTCACGCCAAATAACATATAGATCAGAACCACTTGCCCATGGACACAGTCGAGCAGAATCACTGTGTCTGCCACTACTGTCATCTTCCCTGCATCCAAGATGTGCCTGAGCTGTGGAAAAAAATGAACAAAAAGGAAAGGGCTCTTGCCCTCCAAGGACTGACTCCAAGTTCTGAGGGTTGTAGATGTGAGAGGAGTAGATGGAGTCTCAGGCAAACTCGCCTCATTCTTACATCTAAAACTATGTTGCAGTTGCAGCTAGTGTTTCTCTCCCATCACATTATCATCGGCATAAAAAATCTATCTATCTATATATTTATATTTATATGATCAAAATGTATCTATCCATTTAGCTCAATTTTATTTTACTATTTGAAATATATATAAATATTAATTTAGCAAATATTTGTGATCAAAATGTATTTATAAATGTAGCTCAATTTTATTTTACTATTTGAAATATCATTGATTGCAATGACCTAAATGAGGCAGGTGGTGGAAGTAGAAACCTGGAGCTTGCTCAGAGAACCAACCCAAAGTAGTGATGGGTTGATGAAGCTTCATGAAACAGTGTCCTTACTCTCAGTGCTCAGTAAATACCGCTGTTGGTTTAAAAACAATGTTATGTTTCAGTGAAGTGGTTGTTAAAATCTAAGGATTTTGGAGCGGAGAGTGCCATCTAGTGGGCTCTGGAAATGAGGACACTGTTTCGTGAAGCCTCACATGACCATCACTACTAGTAAGAGAAGTTTCTTGCACTGGAGCACTGTCTCGGTTGACAAATAGGTGGTGTTGGTGGTGTTCCTTGTTGCTTTATACATTCAGAATAAAAAAAAAAAATCAAAATCTGTTTACTTGTTTTTTGAGTTATTTTGCTAAAAGACAGACGAGACACAACAAGATGTCCTTCGTGGAGGCGATGAAATATTGGGAAAATAGTATAAAAATAATAATTGGGAAAGATAGAAATGTATTTATGAAAGAAAATATTCGCATCTCAAGCATGAAAAACACCTCACCCTAAAAGTCAGACAATGATGATACACAGATTTTATGACTTAAGATGCACTTCAAATGTGACTCTCCTCAGCCCTCGGAAACATTATTAAACCGCTCCACAAACACAACATAATGCAGTGACTTGAAGTCACACAAATATTTATTCCTGTGCATGCTTTCCTGGAGATACAATTCAATTACACTGACATGCAGCCCACCCTGAAATAACTGGAGCCTGATTTTAATTGAACAGTGAGTCAGCTCTCATTTCCTCTAATTTGATTGTCACGCTGCTGAATTGCGTTTGATGATCGTGCAAAACAAAGTCAATGAGATATTCATTTGCGCAGTAATCCCCTAATCACAGCAACCTGAAGGAATAGAAGAGAAACGCCAGAGAGGTCAGAGAAGCTGTCAGTCCGAATCACAGCTGATCGGTTGGAGCGTCGTACGACTAGATGGCAAAAACCACATGACCATTTCATACTTCTTCCCACATCCCACGGCACGTCTGTCTCCATCCAGGTCCTCTGCAACATCCTGTTTTTTTGCTTTTTTTTATTGGGGCGGTCACAATGTTTCTCATATTCGTGTCAAAGCAAAACAGCGGGCACTTTGAGTTTGTCATTCTGTTCTCCTTTACTCGTCTGTGTCACGCTGGTATGTTCCAGTGCTTCAATTCACCTACGCTTGTCACCTGACACAGTTGAGTCAAGTCGCAGCCAGCGGCACGAGGACAAAATGTCAAAGCACATTTTCTAAAAATACAGACACGTCGGACAGAAGTTGATGTTTCTGAAGTGAATGTGATACAAGACATTGCAGCACTACTTTCTCTGTTGTTCACTCATCCTGTGATCTGCCATCGCTGATACAAAAATACTCTATTCTACACTACTTTTAGCTCAAAATCAAGACCTTGTTGTTGTTGACTTCTCATTTAGCATAGAGAGACCTTGGTCTGGCAACTCCTCAATGTCTCACACGACTGTCAAGTAGAAATCGTCAGAGTGAGAGTGTGAAAACGGCATGCACTTGAGAGCCATTTTCGGCCGATATTTTTTGGTGGTGGAATTTTCAGTGCATCCCAAGTCTTGAAAACACCAGTTTAGAATCATTGCATCAGAGCAGCCAGCTTCCAGGACACAACCATCACTAGTACAGTGGATGATAAGCCATGACCCCACGAAACCCAAAGGAAATACTGTGGTACCTGTGGTATGTCACGGAACTCGAATAAATCGGAGTTCGAACAAAAATTTCGAGACTTTTTTGCTTCGGATTTCGAATGAAAATCCAGGACTCGAACGCCCCTGAAAAAAGCATAACGTGAGCGGACCCACGACACACTTTGTTGTTGTGTATAACGCAGCCTCTGTATGCAGACGTGTCCCGTTAGCTACATTTACTGACTGTTTTTTCTTCATATTGAGGTGTAAAACCTTTCCTGTCTCCACACTGGACCGTGGTAGAGTGTCACAGGGGAGGTGCTGGAGCGCTCACTCCAGGGTTTGATGTCCTGTTGTGGGCTGGAGCTGGGACAGGGATGAGGCGAGTCTGGGACAGAGCGTGACTTGGTTTATGACTTTGTCACAGCCAAACTGCACAGAAGCGCACATTCAGAGCTGGACACGCACCGGGCACCTCTTCACTTCTGGAGAGACGTCACTCACTCGGCAACCCCTCCCACATGCAGCGGCCACACACATAGAGGAACAGCGCACCTGCAGCAGACACTCTACATTCACTCCTACAAAAGCCTATTTTAAGGCTTGGAACGCTTTATTTCTTTTTCCATTCATTGTAATGGGAAAAATCGATTCAGATTTCCAACAAATCGCTTCTCGAACGGCCGTCTGGAACGGACTGT
The DNA here is from genome assembly GCF_027744825.2 of Synchiropus splendidus. Classification (NCBI taxonomy): domain Eukaryota; kingdom Metazoa; phylum Chordata; class Actinopteri; order Syngnathiformes; family Callionymidae; genus Synchiropus; species Synchiropus splendidus. Next base: position 15,819,851 of record NC_071347.1, read on the forward strand.
GGTCGAGAACCGAGGTACCACAGTACATGGTTTGAACCAGACTTGTAACAATAGCCTCATGATAAAATACAAAAGCGTCAGTCGGTAACACGTAAAGACATGGATAGATAAGTAGAATATTGAGGAAAACAAGAAATGTAATAATAATAATACATATGCAACTGTTTTTGCCATACAAGATGTCTTTTTGTGCTTCAGTGCCATGAAACAGTCGGGGCCTCTTGACTTACACACGTGTTAGTCAAAGAACTTTAGTTGACAAGTCTGTCCATTCAACTATTTCCAAGTCAGTTCTAAATGTTCACGTTTGTTTAACTTAGAACTACAGCAGTTGAGATGTGCTCATCCTTGATGAGATTACATGCAGTATTTCTATCATAGTATGTGTAGCGCTGTGTTCAGCTCGCGCATGAAAGCACAGCGCTGGTCTCCTTCTATACTGTGAAGTTATAAATTAGTAAGAGCATTATCGGAACCTATGGAGTGTGACTAGACTGCAGTCCACTCCATAAAAACTCCATTACCTCCAAAATAAAATGGCTCCGCGACCCGCTTTTGGGTCGCAGCCCGCCAGTGGAGAGTCACAGGTTTAGAGGGCTCACCACTAAAACAAGCCACTTCCACGTTTAAATACTGAATAATGAAAACGTCCAGTTGATAATATAAACTCATGTTATGCACCACTTCATCCTGAGTTGAAGGCATTGATATATTTCATGTATATATCGGTGGATTTAAATAAGAGTCTTTTCTATCCACATCCGTCTGAAGTCTGTCGGTGTGTCGATGAAAAAGCCGCCTCTCTTGCGTGCGCATGTGAGACGCAGAAAGTGGTGGGAGCAGTTGTCTGCTCTCTTGCAGCCCACTGGGTGAACATGCAGCACCGTAATTAATTTGGTGTCTCTACACACTGTTCCTCTCCGTATAAACAAATGTCTTACACAGACCAGAAGCCTGGGTGGCGGAGTCGACCCGTATGTGTCAGCTAATTTGAATCAGGTTCGATTTGTGTCTTTCCTTCCTCCCTAATGATGCGACTTTCAGGTCTTTTGCTGCCATATAAACAACATTGGCTGTTGTTCCCACTGATTCTTTTCTTCTGAAAGCCCTTTGTTATGTGCCATGAACACTTTTCATCCAGTCTCAGTGTTTGCCTTCCACTGCAGTGTTGTGAGCATGCAGTGAAGATAAATATAAGGGCTGGAAATTGGGATTGACAGGGTGAGGAGAGACCGGAAGACAACATGTTTTCCAGCATAGATGGTTTTACTTTCACATTTTCGTTTGTTTTATGGCCAATTTATTTGTTAATGGTGAAAAGTTTTGATCGGTTTCTTTTACATACAGTAATACTTGACTTGAAAGAACACATAGTGGTCAAAAAACACCACACAAACGCAACCCTTGACAACAGCAACTCATCTTTAAATTATTCAAATGTTCCATAACAATGGATCAATATTCCGCCCTCTTCTATGATTATATTCTTGCAACAGAGTTTAGATATAAAAAACGATGATGCACACATTCCTTTTAACATTTTACAACTCAATTATGATATTGTTTTATTTTACAAATGTATTTCATGGACATTCTTTACCTTGAAATATTGCAAATAATGCATAAAAATGCATGTCATTGGAAACCTATAAAGTCATGTTTCTAGTCTAAAGTTTGGCATGGGTCTCGCCTGGCTTCAGCCATTAAAAAGGGTGAATTTCTGAAGACTTCAAAAACATATTCAACCCCTGCAGGTGAAAGTGCTACCTGCTGTTTCAGCGGGGTCGAGGTCAGGACCGCAGTCTTTCAGTTGGAGCAACCCCAACAGCAGAGATGGGACTGAGATAAGAGGGCTCCCCTCACCTCAGCTTGTCTCGCTGCCGACTGCAGATGTTGCTGTTAGTGGGGCACCAACAGTAGCAGCCAGGTGACGAGGCTGGGGTGGCGAACCCAACAGAAGAAAGACATCAAGGACTTCGTCTGGCCCAGCTGTTCGTACTATAACTTCACAGTTCAGAACTAGGTCCATTCTTTTATTTATTTATTTACTTATTTTTAATGCAGTCAAGAACTGTCAGGGTCACAGAGAACCACTGAAAAGAGTAAACACGCATTTACTTGAGACTAGATGTTTGTGCTCCGTTACTGACATAGTATTTCACTTTTTATACCTCTTTTTTATTCCAACAACAACAAAAAAAGGCAGAAAAAAAGACTTTTTTGTTGAACAACAACTGTAACTGTGCCTGCCATTGTTTGTTTGGTGTTGTTCTGATTTTTCTTTTCAAGTAGCTGAATGAAGATTGAATTTTTAATAAAGCCGCCGCAGGATTGTCAGGTTTTATTTCTTGCTTCAGGGGAGTGGAATATTTGTTGCATGGTGAATGTGGTATTTTTAGACACTGAAAGTCTGAAAACGATGATAAACGTAGCTATTATTATAGACAGATAGGGAAAGAGAGGTGGAAATGAATGGATCAGACTGGTATTCGCATCCACGGATGTTGAGGGAAGAGTGGTTTCGAGTCATTCCAAGATTCTACTGCCTCTACTCCCTGCTTCTTTAGTCTTCCTTCTGCTCCTTCTCATTCAGACACTTATTCCCAAGGTGTCAAATAGTGACTCATTTCAATTGTGTCAGCCTTCCGTGGACGTTCCGTTGAAGCTCATATCCTGACATTGTGGGCTGCCAGTCAAAGATAGCTGGACGTTGGGGTTAGCCGTTGGATGTCACTCCGTAAGTCCCGTTCATGCTCTCTTTACGAATGAAATTCTACTTTTCTCACATTCTTTGCATTGCTATTGCTGTTCACCTATACATCCACTAGGGGGAGCAGCCCCTGTGACACTCTACCACGGTCCAGTGCAGAGACAGGAAAGGTTTTACACCTCAATATGAAGAAAAAACAGTCAGTAAATGTAGCTAACGGGACACGTTTGATTTGTTCGAATTCGGGACGTTCGAAAAACGAGGTACCACTGTATTGATCATGTACCTCTTGCACAAAACAGGAAAACGGAGGCAGCGTTGTAGGTGGTCAGTGAGGCCATGAAATATATCATGACTGGAGGACAGAGAATTTTCCACCATTGTTTTGTCTTCTTCATGTCCCCTTAGAGCTATGCGTCAGTAAACAGTGCCCCCATGGTTTCCTGTGGTTCTGCTCCGCTTGGTCCGTAAGCTGTGTGGAAACGTGCAGAAATATGGACGAAATGATCGCAGAGCACAGACAAAAGGCTCCGGTCTGGACTCAGATCCGTACGTAACATAAAGGGGCATTGATGCTCACTAACTGAGTACTTCCACTACACTAACATTTAAGAAAAATACACTTGAAAATAGCTGCTTTCTGACGCCTAAGGAGTAAAAATGGGCTGATACTTTTTATGCCTCAAGTCCCTCATGCCGCCGACATCCCAAATATTCAGAGGTTTACAGGTGACCCAGCGGGAGTCGGCATGTGAGCAGCTGTTTGGAAGTGCCCTATGATGGACTGAGGACACATCCAGTTTGTCCCGTGCTTCACGCCCCATGTAGTTTGACGAGGCCCCGCTGACCCCTGCAGCGGAATAAAAAAAAAAAGCATGTAATGAATGAATGCAAAAAGGAGGTTAACCCACAAGCTGTGATGTGTTTGCCGGACTCCACAGCAATCGTCACTGGAAAAAAAGTGACGGCAATAATGAGATGATATACTAACTGCACTGTGAATAAATGTGCTGAAAGTGTGTGTGATGATATGAATAAAAAGTAGCCCTCACATAAAGATGTCTAGCGTTTGGATATCATTAGCGGCGCATCCTTGATGGACCTAAACTGCTGGAAGGAAAGCGTCTAAATTTTGTACCACTGAGAAACGCCGGGCCTCGGCTTGTCACAGCGCTATATTTACCACCACGACTCAACAAACAGCACGGCCATTTAGCCAGTTTAGCTAGATGTACTGCCAAGTAGACAGCAGCTGGAGCGCAGGCAGTCGGAATGGAACGAGTAATATTTGGCATTCACCGGACGCTGACAGCGAAAGAACTTTTGGTTCGTCCAGATGGGGAAATGATGAAGATCATGCAAAGGCACAAATGCTTGCCTTTGAAGAGCAGACCTGCAGGAGGTGTAAGAACCACCACAATGGAGACGGGAAGATTTGGAAAGTCTGTTTTCTTGGCCGCTCAGAGGGGTCTACTGTCTTCTCTTTTTCAGCAAGATTTTTAGTAAGAGAGAGGCAAACCTTAGCTCAAAAAACTGTTACCAATGAGAAGTAACAGAATATGAATTTAAACTTCGTCGAGTAATTTTTGCAAGAACTGTAGTGATTTACAGAACAGATCATTCATACATGTGTTTTTCAGTGTTTAAGATTTGACTCAAAGGACATTTTCAGAAAGACGGCAACTTAAATTTGGGGACTGTCCCGGGTTTCTTCTGGATATCTGGTGACCTTGATATCACCTGCACTACCATCTAAACTCATGTATGGCAACAAAATATGGACCTCAACCCAGACCAAACACAACAAGCAATTCATTATCCTGTTAAATCTTCTGCAGGTCTCTTTTCGTGCTCCCAGGAGAAACCTGAAGATGCCTTCAGCATTCAGCATTTTATAAGGGCAATAGGCAAAATCCTCTCCAGTTTGTAGTTCTACTTAGAGAAAGGTCTATAGATCCAAAATTCTCAAATCTGGTGGGAGATTCAATGGGCGACTGAAGCTGCACAAAGTATCATCCTCATTTCCAGAGCTCAGTTGGTGGCGCTATTGGTGAAACAATTACCGTTATTTCCGGACTGTAAGCCGCTACTTTATTCTTGTGGTCTGAACCCTGCGGCTTATACAACAATGCAGGTAATATGGATTTTTATAGGATGAAGACTGTCACGAGGCCAAAATATTGAGCCCCGTCACATTAAACCGATGAAATCACAAGTGCTTTATTTATCTCAAAGAAGTGCAACCCCACAAACAGAGCCAATGTGCTGGAGGAGCGGAGACCAAAAGTATTTGGGCGCATTTTGAGTAGCGACTGCTTTAAGACAATCACGTGACTGCGTTCTCTGCAAAAACGTGTCGAATTGTGTCTGTAACGAAGTGCATCTGTCAACAGCATGTAACTGCTGAAACAATCTAATGTTATGGTTCCTTGTCATTGAATGAATGAATGAATGAATCTTTGTGGATTATGAAGCAGCTCCAGGGGAAACACAAGTTATCTGCCGTGTGGGACCGTGTTGATCTCCTATAGGAGAATAATGTATTCATTCAATCTCAACTCAATTTGTCTCAGATTTCCGACTTGTCTTGTTCGATTCTAATTCACATTCATTTCAAGGTATAATTTAATTTAGAAAATTTAAAAACATTGGAAAAACTTTTTTTTTGTTTTTTAACAAAAATGTGTTCAAATAAAAAGTCCACAAGAATAATTCATATTGTGATACATGTTGACATTATATAAAGTTATTAAATAATCATGAATGCAAAGACTTAAATGATATTGTTGTATACAAGTGTAAGTTCTGTCTCTATATTCACAGCCAACATAGAGATTTACAATGATATTTAAATATATATTCTATAATATTTCATATTAATTTATTGGCTGGTGAAGCTTCATGAAGCATCATTTCTTGAGCTCAGTTGGTGGCGCTGTGAGATTAGAAATTCTTAAAAAAAAAATCGTTCATGAAATAGTTATATAAAGCTAAATACTAGAAAGCAAAAAGTACCTGCGATGCACCTCTATGACATAAGAAAAAAGAAAATGATAATTGCTCCCCTCTACCTTCCGCCACATTGGCTCTTATCTCACTTTGACACTTGCTGTGATGTAAAGGATGGGAGCAGAAGTGCCTGAAGAAAAGAGAGATATTTGATTTCAAGCTGAAGCGCTCATGACTTTGCAACCACTGGTTAAAGCAAAACAGACTGTTTGTAATTCTGCTGCTGACAAAGTTTTCTCTTTAGGATCAGAACGAAAAAAAAAAAAAAAGTGTCATTAATATTTTATTACCCTGCCCTTGTATGCTATATATCTCTGCGCTAAGATGGGTGTTGGGAATACTTTTTTTTTTTTCTGCCCGGATAGAAAGGTTGGTACATTTCTCCTCCTGTGGGTGTCACTGTTACTACACACCATTGAGCCTCATCCAAAAGTCCTAATGACTTATGGTGGCAGCGTCACACAGACCACATTTCTGCAACATTGAACACACGCACACATTCTGGCTCATGGCACGGACACAAACTGCTAGCAGTGAAGACAGAGCTTTACAATCAAACAAAAGGAAGACAAATCTACAAGTGGCCCAAAAGAGGAGGCTCCAGTGAGATAGTCCCAAAGATAGAGTGGAGGCCTGTCTGTTAGGCCGAGGAAGGCATTAGTATCATCCAGTGCTGGATCCATCGACGGAGGCATAATCTTATATGTATAGTTTTATAATTCCGCTCCTTCTCCGCAGTGCTCCAGAGCAGACAGCTCTGATTTATGCTGAGGTGTAATGATGCAGTGATAATAGTATATGACAACAATAACACAAATACAAAGAGAGAAAGAGAACGAGAGTGAGGACACATTATTGACTATGCTTACTGTGCATCGCCTTCATAATATTTCTCAGTTGTCAGTTCTGGGCTTGAGACAGGGAGCACTGTGGACCAGACTGAATTTTGCCACAGATTTATACAGTAGGAGGAAAAAAACAGTATATATATATATATATATATATATATATATATATATATATATATATATATATATATATATATATATATATATATATATATATATATACCTCAATGAACCCGTTTTAATGTGACATTCTCATCTTCAAGAGCAGTACCACACCATTTCAGCTGCTTGTTGCCTTGATCATGCCATTTCGGGTTATTACCCAGCGTTTATGGTTATAGCTGATGATAGGAATATTGTTCCGAACAGTGCAGATGGGTGGCCTTTCTACCTTGACCGCTTATCAGATGGATCTCTCATCCCTTTGCTCACTCAGTGGCTAAGACTGTTAGATATCGAGGTGGATGGAATTTAACTCGGTGGACTGAAATCCTCTATTTTAGGCTATTACAAGTTCTGGTGCAGTCACGTGGTGGAGCAGGGTCTGCAGAAAAAAAAACAAACATCTGCACATGAACCCCCATCACTGGAGGGAGACCGGTCACTTTCGGAAAACAAAGTGGCTCGTCGCTAGGGATGGGCTGATGAGGCTTCATGAAACCGTGGCCTCATGTTTAGTACTCAGTAGATGGCGCTGTTGGTTCAAAAATGATGTGAGGGTTTGTTGAAGTGGTAAAAGATATTAGAGCAGAGAGTGCCATCTAGTGGGCTCTGAAAATGAGGACACTGAATCGTCATGAGCCCATCACTGTCCGTCGCAAACCATACAAATAAAACTGTATTGTATTACAACAAAGACATTCTGTAAATAGCAAGGTGCAGAGAAAACTAACAATTGGTGACATTTTAGGGTGCAGTCCAATCTTTTTGTGTTTTTTCTCTTGAAACGTGCTGTATGTGAAAGGTGACTTCTGAAAGACTGAATGATATAAATCACAGCTTTTATTTGGAAGTATAATTACTAGATTTATTTTGAGTATTACACATCAAAACCAGTGTTCCTCAAATGACTTCCATGTATTTGCTCTTTCCACAGCACTTTCCTTGCCAAGGTTTTAGGGTCAGCAATATCGGATTTTGGCTTGAAAGCGTTTGAACTTTCAGAGGTTTATTTGCGTAAAACTGTTCATTCAAAGAGCGAAACAACAAATCCAGTCATAAAATAAGCCCACAAACACAAATGACTGGTTCAGAAAAACTGGTGCCGAGCCACACTCTTGGCACTTATTCATCACCGACAGAAACTGAGGCCACTAAAATATGACGGTCACCATTTTGAGCGCAACCTAGCCTGACTCCCAAGAAGAAAAGTTGCCGTTAGAACCATAAACATTTGCTGTCGTCTTCAGAAAACTGTGGAAATGACTTACGGTGTAGATTTAATGAAGTATGAACGTCATGATTGCATGACCTTTAAACGTTGGGTCGACACCCTAGAGGAGATTCAAGAGCGTCGGCTGACATATGACGCAACCCTGAAACCTGTGTGGTTGTTATGTTACGACAAAATTGTTCATTATTTTTGGTGATAACACCCACATGTTTGTATTTCTATGTGAGACTTCTCATTGCCATAATGCTTTCCTCAACCTCTAACCATCCTAAACAAATGGCTCACCTTAACCAGGACTCTGAACCAAACTTAAACCCAAGTATAATGACAGTTATTTGGAAGTCCTCATCATCAAATCGAGGCTTTGTCAACAATTGGTCCCCCCCACACACGCAAACACACGCCTACACACTGTACTGTGAAGGTACAGCAATAACAGCAGGGAGCTTGTGAAATTGAAAGGCAGTACTTCAAATGGTTCCCTGCTTCAGTCGAAACTCTGTAAACAACCCAAACACAGTAAACACTATTGCTTTTTCAATTTAGACCCCATTTACATTTGGAGAACATCCGCGCAGCATCCAGCTGTTCTTCCCCTCACCACAGCCCCTGCGCGAGAGAACACCAACGTGGAGGCCATGATTGAATGTTAGTGGCAAAGAGTCGAGCAGGTAATTCACTGAGGCGATACAGTGGGCAGTTTCCATTTCAGGATTGAATTAAGCTCACAACAAAACCTCTGACTTGTTGTCACTGTCTTCTTCACGTCGGCTGTAAAGCGTTAATGTTGGTTTGTGGGTTGGAGCAACTCGAGCAGCAGAATTTAGCCGTATATTGGATACCAGAAGCAATCTTGCTGCCTAAAAGTAGCCAAATTCACTGAGCCCACTATGCAGCTCAAGAGGCTTCATGAAACAATGTCTTTGTTTCTGAGGCCACAAGGTGGCACCGATCTTTATATAGGTTTTGCTCAACGCCTTCTCACACCAGCGGCGAGTTGTGACTATTTTCCACAGAGAAAAAGAGGTCGGTGTTAGGGGCGCTTCCTTTGCTTTGTGCAATCAATTGTGTCACTGTGTCAACATAAGGATGCAAAGGTCCACTTGAAAATAGTCGCTATTTGATGCCTTGGGGTCAGAATGTGTTTTTCTAATGTACAGACAAACACACTAAACATCCATGTACAAACACCCCCCTCTGTCTCTCCTTCAATCCTCCTCTAGGACCAGGAACATGCCCACACAGTTTGTTAAAAAACAAAATAACAAAAATTAAACAGTAAAATAAAAATAAACAACAGAATCAATAACTGTAATTTTTGGACTATAAGACACTACTTTTTTCTGCATGCTACCAAAATATTGAGCCTCATGACATCAAATTGATGTTTTCATGTTCACAGCTCCACCGACAGAGTTGTGGTGTCAGATGAAAAACAACACATTTTGAGAGTTTTAATGTCAATAAAAGATGTGAAGAGTTCATGACTCAAGTTCAGAACATTGCTGAGTTTGTTGCATGAGTCAGTCTTGATGCGTACGGCGCAGACAGCACCACTGCACCCGCAGCTTATATATCTTATGTATTCACAAGATCTATTTTCCTTCTTAAATGTAGTGGGTGCGGCTAATATTACTATCAAAAAATGTAGACTGTTCCTCTTCCTCGCCTGGCAATTGTGGACTTCATGCTGCTCCATTTGTTCCTTCAACCTGCCCCTTCCTCTTGTCCTCCCTTTGTCCACTTGGACCTCTCACCTTCCATTTGCTCAGCTCGAATTGTCCCTGATCTTCTCCACCTCAGATGTCACCCCTCCATCCCTCCTCCTGCTCCATGCAACTTCGCCATTTTCTAAAAAAAACAAACAAAATCTCCGATGATTCTGATGACTTAAACCCTTAAGATGTCAAGGTCACGGTTCGATACCACAAAGCCTGCGGGTCTATTGTCAATCCAGTTTTGATTTATCTGCCTGGAACTGCTGTGTTTCCTTGAAGCTCTCTTTTTAATTTAGCTTCCAGCAGACTGAAGAAGTGAATCCTCGACATACTTGACAGTCGTCACTTGGAAGCAGAGCTGCATCTCCAGTGAAGCACAACAAACAAGTCAGTTGATAATTACTGATGTTCTTTTGGAATTCGAGGGAGTTTGGCAGAGAAAATAACCTCCCTTCCCTCCTCATCTTTTGCTCACAGACTCAGCCACATATAATGATCTCATTAAAGGTAATGCAACATGTCGGGACCACGATTAGTTACTTCTTCCTCGCAACAGACATCGTTTCTATTCAGTCGGCGTCAACATGAACATCTTTGTCTCTGGAACCTTGCGTTGGCAGTCGTGATTTTCCATTCATGGCTTTCTCCCACTGATTTTATTAACATGCTTTTTCTTTTTTCGCGTCCTTGCCAGCGTCATGACAGCTCTCATACAGCGACCTTGGTGTTGTCTGACAAAGCGAGAAACATCAACTTAAGCTCCTTCTATTCCAAAAGCTATGAGCTGCGTAGACCAGGAAACATTCAGAGGTCATGATGAGTTTGTTAAAGTAGTACTGAACATGAATCTGTTTTATCTTGTAGTCCAGGGGCTAAGAGCCTCATTGTTTTACTGTGTTGCTGAAAAGAGCCACATCCTCCAAATATGTCAGGCTGTAAGGCTCACCTGACCAGCCGGTCACGTGACTTAGCGGCAGTATAGCGGATGAAGCGGTGTGTCGCAAGGTTGCTGGTTCGCGTACTCCATCTCTTCTGCATGTATGTTTTAAATTTCACCCATTTTACAGTGATCCCCTCGAAATATCAAGTGGCGTAGATAGAAATCTGAGCACCATTTATTTTACTTATGTATTTTTTTACGTGGCTCATGACACCAATAATGTTGCAACAGTCTGGGTGTGACAGTGTGAGACGCTGCAGACTGGAGCGTCTCATCTTCACTCCACTGAATTTAACAGACTTCACGACGTTCAACAATGAGTAATAGGTGAAACACATGCCATACGTTTAGTTTAGAGAATGATAAAGTCGTATTGTGTTGATCGAGGATCTGAGGACGACAAGCCCCGCCCCCCCTTTTGGAGCATGTGCGGCGAGGTTTATTGTGTATGTTTCAAAGTTAAACGAAAGTCAAAGTCTTTGAACAATATTTTGACATTTCGACAGAATAGCTCTTACTTTTTCATCTTATTTCCGGCATAAACGATCAACTCAATAGCAACTTCACCAAAAACGCAGCCAGTTCGGTGGCTCATTTGATGAAAACATCTTTCATTACTTTTTACTTCATTTGTTCCTAAAGCTTTGACCTTGTTTTGGGCATTACATTTTGCCTTTTATGTTGGATGTTCTGTACATCAAAGAGCGCTTTGCTTCTTCCAGTATGCTATTATTGGCAGTCAATTGTCAACGTTTCCATGTCAGTGATATCAAAACAGGGCTAAAACATTTTATCACACAGCTTGCATAAAACACAATAACAACTACACCATCCGCTGAGAACTATTTAAACCAGGATTTATGTTTTTGCTTGTGACCCTGGTGGGAAAAACTTAATCGCAGCTCATAGGAAATTATGAAATGCATCTTGCACATTAAAGACTGTAATGACAGCTAATACAAAGGGTTTGAAAAAAAACAATCTGTTTTTTTTTTCCCTCCAGAGATCCAATAGCAAAGCGATATGTATCAGCAGAAGAACATTCTGTGCCGTGACACTTCATAGTGGCTGTAGCAGACAGGAAATGAGACAGCCTTTTTCATTTCCCTGCTTCTATCTTCACTCGCAAACTAAATCACCACCCCTTCGCCGCAGGATTACCTACACCTACAGTTGCAAACGGAAGACGGCAGTTCTGTAATCAGGACTGCAATCTACACCATGAATTTCATTTTCATGCTAAATGCTGAAAAGCAACAGGGTCAAGAGCTTCAGGGGTAAAAACGCCCGGTAACGTGTGATTGATTTCCGTCTCTGGACAGCCTCAACACTGCAGGGAACAGCCAGGAGGAGAGATGAGTGACACGTTGGTAAACTGGAAAAACGCATGCCACCAGAAAGAGAGATCATTTTATCGCCTTTTTATATCTTGGCGGCCAGTCTTCAGGTAATTTCCTTCCTTCTATATTAACATCTGTTTCCCTGTCTTCTGGAACGCGTCGCCTCTCACATATACACTGCATCTATACCTACTTTCTTTCCTCAGCATTCAAGCAAAGCAAACAGATTTTCACGTGGGCGGTTCTTTCACACTGTAAAGACTGGAGCTGCCTGCCATGTTTTAACCTTCCACAGATACTTTATGATGTCCATTCAACTCACCAATAGCAAATGGACTCGCACTTCACTCACAACTGCAGATAAAAATCCATAAAAATGTTTGATATTTGACCCATTTATCCCTCTGCTCGGAACGGGATGTGTCGTATCCAACCAGGTCGCAAAAAGCACTGTGTCTTCCGTTGCTCCCATCTGGGCTTTGAGCACATTCACGAACATGCGAAAAAGCAAAAGCATAAAAAAATCGAAAGTATAAAAATTCATTTGTTGGTAGCAAAATATACATGGAAAGATACATGTATCACTAATGGAAATGAAAATTGAATTTTACCCCATCAACATTACAAAACTGAGTGTATAAATCTATGCTTAAAGAATCAGAAAAGTGGATCTAAAATAATTGATACACTGAAGGCTGCAGCATTGTAGTATTCAAGGCCATTAGCTCATTGAAAAACAGACCCAGTCAGAAATAACAGGAAGTTACAAGGGTGGTGCTCCAACCTTGTCACAGTTTCTCAGCTGCCAAATCTTTCTGAAGTGCATCATTTTTTTTTACTTCAGAAATGAATATTTAATCCACAAATCTTTTAGTGTAGTTCACACTTTAAGACAGTATGAACAAGCTTTTGTTGTGTTATTTGGAAGTCGATGCGTAAACTTCCACCGCGCACAATCCGGGAATCGACTGCGAAACAAATTGTTTCACTATTGTAAAGTAACAAGTGTCCGACGGTCTTGTTGTGGTGATGAACTAATTTCAAGTCAGAGCTGCAGGCGGCCCACCGGGTTCCTGCAGGTGGGGTCCAGAGGTCTGAGCGTGGAGGCATGACTCCCTAGTGGCAGCTTCTGGCACCGCTTCACAGTGGCTAGCAGGAAATGAGGCAGCCAGGGAATAAAGGCAACAAGCAGAGAAAACAGCAGCTGGAGCAGCCAGTGTGAGAAACAAACAAGGGAAAACTGGGTGAAGGATACAAGAAGTGAGTGAGTTACAAACAAACAGAGGAGGAAAACGTCATTTGTCGTGTGACTATTAGTGCAACAAAAGTGACTTATTGACAGAGATTAAGATTGTTGGACACAACCTGAGGAGTCCAACTTTGTATTTGGCCCTTTGAACACAGGAAGGACATCTGCGTTTGGCAAAGTTGAGACTTTCTTTTTAACCAAACAGTTGCTGCAATTGCTGAATGCAATCCAAAGGGCTGATCATGTGAAACGTGATTTTTTTGGGAGAAGCTGAAATGAAAAAATGAAGGCACTTTGTCATACAAATAATGTTTTTAATCTCAATTAATATGAATTAATGAGTGAAATATATACATCAGAACTGAACAATTTTGTTGAACTCAAACTGGGCGTCTCAAAAACAACATGAAGTAAAATAAGTCAATGAAAAACTACTACGACGACGACAAATAATAATGTGTTCCAGCAAGTTTCATTGTATATAATGAACATGGAGCAGTGTCTTCATTTTCTGAGCTCGGTTGGTGGCGCTCTTGTGTTCACGTGAGACTTCAACAGAATTGTTGTTCAAAGCCACAGCAGACCAGAGAGTGCCATCTAGTGGGTTGTCGAAATGAGGACACTGTATTGTGAAGCCTCATGATTTCTGGATTCAAACAGATACAAGGCCGCACGTGGCCCATCACTGACATAATCTCTGGGATTAAAAGAAAGGTATTCACTATAGGTTTGTAGTTACCGATCTGTCAACAGTGCGGAGTGGAGAAAGAACAAAACAGATGTGTGTGGTAAAAATCTGGAGACAACTTGCCATGAAATCGAAGAGCCAGACTGGTAACGTTAGGACGTTTTTTTGTTTTTGTTTGAGATGCACACAGACTGATGTTATTGGTGTGAATAAAAGATCACAGAGAAAAACTTTGGTACCAGAGTGACAGGACCAAAAAAAAGCGAAATGCTGATTGAGAAGAGGAGAAAAATCAATCAAGCAAGTCTCTCTGATTGACAACATGCCAAGGTGTTTTCTGTGGAGGTGTCAAGAAGAGCCCCATTTCTCCGCTGTCCTGGTTCTTTCTTTGTACCACCCGCCCTTCCCTCCGCGTCTCATCCATCACTCCCCTCCTCACCCATCATCACACTGTCGTCTCCTTCTAAATGTCTCACCAAACTCCCACCATCTCTCTCTCGCTCTTCCCTTTTGTTGGTCTCCCACCATCCCTCATGTATCTTCCCATTCTCTTCCCTGTCAGCATCCTGATTTTGGGAGCAGGGATGTATTCATTGCAGCCACTTACGGCCAGAGACTGACACTTCTTTAATCTTGTTGGTTGGTAACCTTGGAGGAGATAGAGAAAGCTGTCCCTGTCCATCTCCGGAGAGCTTACATTTATAAAAGAAAGAGTCGTAAACTTGACGTTGTATTTTTCTCCACATGATTAAGACAACACGCTACACCTGCACGCGTTCGAGATGGGATCTACACGACCTTGAAGGCGACGGTGTTGATGGTGCCAGACTCTTAAGTTTTTGACACGATACGTGTCCCAGCAAAGGGTTCAGAGAGAACAAAAAAAAAAGCCCCAGTGACTGCTGTGTGAAAATGCCAAAAAGGTCAGAGGAGGAGAGTCGACGCAGAGCGAGATAAAAAAGCAGCTACGGTGGCTAAAATGACAAGAGTCGCAAACACTGAGGCAGATGGGCTACAGTCATGACATGCAGTGTGACTTATCTGAGCTGTGAGTCTACAGTCATGAGTCTTGATTTCTGGATTTCGTTTGGAAGAGGAGCAATTAACATTGTTTAAATGTCACAGCTGAGTTAACTCTTGCTGGTAACAACAGAGCGCCCATCTGCCAGTGCAGCAGTGGGCATTTAATGTGCCCATGAGGCCTCATGAAAACCCATCCAAGGCTTTTCATACACATTGGTGTACAATAAAAATGATGAGTGGGTATTTAGTGTTGCACATAGTATAAATAAACATAGTGAATTCACTGTGATAAATATGAAAGCAAACCATAATCTATAAATTCCCTCTTATCATTCAACTTTAATTCTTTAAGCTTTGGCTTTGCAACTAATACAAATACTACTCATTTTTAAACAAACAGTGCCACCTCTGTTTCGTGAAGCTTCATAAACTAATGATGTGGAGATCAGGTGCTGGGAAACAGTATTGCAAGGTTGATGAAACACTAGATGGCGCTCTTGGTTTAGGAATGATGTGAGGTTGTGAAAATTTAGAGAAGAAAAATATAGAATATTGTATTTGAGTTAACATAATAATAATAATAATAATAATAATAATAATAATAATAATAATAATAATAATAATAATAATAATAATAATAATAATAATAATAATAAATTACTATTATGGAGATCATCTAAAAAAAGTGTAAGAATGCGAACATTTTTTAAATTTCATTTCCTTCAAAATTGTCTTGAAGTAGGATCAGAACAATTTCAACCATTTCTTGCATCATTCGATTCAGAAGCGCTTTTGAAGTCCATTATTTCTTCACCCACTGGTTTTGTCTCCGCCTCACACAAATCCTGGAAGCCCTTGTAACTCTGGGTATTTTCAGTAGTATAGAACATTCCTGAACACACCATTCACGCTGCTCTGAGGTCCGCCTATCAGGGTTTTACCCGTCAGAGCGAAAGAATTCAAGAAAAAGGAATACGAGCAAGTATAGATGTCTGAGCTCAAGCAAGTTGCTTGGTCTATGGTGGCCTGAAGTGGACAAAAAGTAAGTTGAAAATGGATATTTCACCTAAAAATGTAATAAGCTTGTGTCGCAGATTACTTTCACAGTAAAGTAAACCCATTATAAATCGCCTCCACCACTTCTCAAAAGTCACTTCTGCTTGCGTTTGTCCCCCAACTTCTTGAAACAAACGGATTGAATTGGCATCTAAGTGGTTCATTGAAAGTCTTGTTTTATTGTCAAGCCATATAAACACATGCAGAGTACAATTAAAAGAACAATCGAAAGATAGAAATTCAGAGAAGGCACAACAACCAAAAGCAAGAAAGAAAAACATTTTTTGGGTTGTAATTCATATAAAACATTGTGCTGCTTGGTGCCCTGCGCTTCCTATTAGACAGATCTGTTTTCAATTGAAGCTTTCAAATATTAGAGACTGAAACAATATCTATGGTTGTGTTGGCAGTCATTTGGTGAACTTTCACACAAGGCACGGAACAATGATGAAGTTTGAGAAAAGGACAAAAAAAAAGACTTGTCATGCAGAAGATGGAACTGAAAGAACCAATCGATGATAATTCAAGCCAACAGAAGTGGAAAAGACTGGTGATGTGATGGAAGGAAACGGAAATCAATAAGACATGTCCTCTGAATATAAACTTGTATTTGATGTCATAGTTTGCCTGTGCAAGTTGAGCAGTAAAATTCACTCGTCTAATGACTCCATTTGGAAGGGCACTCCTTGTTGGTCGGCCTCCGCTGCAGAAGGGTGGTGAATGAGAAGTAAAGATCGCTGAGACACAAGAAAGCGTTGATGGTAACCTTAACTGAAGGAGCCGGCATCAGACATGAGAGTAAAGGAAAAAAAGGAGAGAACAAGGGCTCTCTAAGAAGAAAGAGAGAAAGATACGATGGAATTGAAAGGGCACTCCTGCTGTTGGTAATTGGAGCTGTGATGTGGCAACAGAGTCTGAGAGGTTTTCCACCCGAGGGTACTTTACCACTGTGGCCAGACACTGAAACCACATCATCACAGCTCTCATCTGTGCACGATCCAGTTAGCCTCTCCCTCTGAAGATACTACGGAGGAGAGAAGAACAAAAGAATGCTTTTATGCATAATACTACTTTCTGCTGCCCCTTCACTCTTGGCAGGGATGACGCCATCTTGGAATGACATGAGCGTAGTCAATGAAATATAAACATGCTACCACCGTTAATTTCCGTCAAAGTTACTTCATTCAAACCGTGCTAAATGAAAAAAAGGGGCCCGCTGGGAAATTTCAATATTGCGATCTATTAACGCAAATTTCAACCGACCCCTGCGAGGCACCGACTGTCACCACGACTTTCCCACACATTTGACCCATTGAAGTGAATTGACATTCACTTTAGTCTCCTTTTGCTACCAACATGTTGAGATGAAGTCATGTGTGATGCAAAACGCTTGGACTTGAACATCTGTAACAAAAAAAAAAATCATTTATCATCATGTTTTTTATTTAGCATGCACAATTTGTGTTTGTTTCCTCTTGAAAATTGAGAAATCAAGCATTAGTTCCCAAACTGAACTGCAACAAATGAAGTGCCAGTAAGAGCCTGCTGTTTAAATCTTATTATTCCTGAATAAAATGAGGTAAAGCGCCCAACTCACCATAAGGAATGTGGCTCCATAACTGAATGATATGGATGGAAAAACAAAAGAAACAGGTGTCAGTTAATAAAATTAGTCTTGTGGATTTTTAGATCTGAGGCAGTGAAATGTATTTCTGTGGAAATTATTATAACCATTTATCATTTATTATCATCATTTATCATCATTTTTATTATTTAGCATGCACAATTTGTGTGTTTTTCCTCTTGAAAATTGAGAAATCGAACATTAGCTCCCAAACTGAACTGAAACAAATGAAGTGCTAGTAAGAGCCTGCTGTTTAAATCTTATTATTCCTGAATAAAATGGGGTAAAACTCACCAAAAGGAATGTGTTTCCATAAGTGAATGAAATAGACGGAAAAACAAAAGAGACAAGAGTCAGTTAATGAAATGATTCTTGTAGATTTGTAGATCCGAGGCAGTGAAATGTATTTCTGAGGAAACAGGGGAAGAGCGGATGTCAACACAGACAAGCAGCAATGAGCAGGTTCGGATACTTGATTCTGTCTGTGGTCAGTCTTGGGTGGGTCAGTCCTTTGAAGTCCTTCCTTTTGAAGAATCGCCGCCGTATGTGGTTGTCTGCACATGTGCAGATAAGTCATCCCACTACCAGCTTCATCTATTTCCAAGAAAGCCCACCTTCAAAAGAGTCCTGATCAAGGCAAACCTCCATTTTAACCATCACACTGACTTTCATACCTGAAATATCCTGAACAGACAAATCCACATTAACTCAAATATCAGCTGTCTGACAGTGACAGGACCTTCTGTATGTACCTGCTCTGATCCGGATCAGCCCAACCGACGAGCACAGAGCACATTTGTGAGAAAGCTCTGCCTCAAATTAACCCCATTATCTGGCGTGGAGCGATGAAGCCGTTCATTCTTTCTTGATAAATGTCACATCAGATATTACTGAACATCACTTGCTGCTTTTATTGAATCTTCGGTAAG
This sequence comes from Synchiropus splendidus, assembly GCF_027744825.2. NCBI lineage: Eukaryota > Metazoa > Chordata > Actinopteri > Syngnathiformes > Callionymidae > Synchiropus > Synchiropus splendidus. The sequence goes on from NC_071347.1 coordinate 15,838,378, forward strand.
TGGATAAGGAGGCGCGCTGAAATCCCTACGAAATCTGTGTCATTATGTTGCTAAACAGCTGGTTTGACTCGCAAAATGCCTCATAAAAGTGAGAAGGAAAATCCCTGCTGATATGTACAGAAATACTAATGATCAATTTGATTCTTTCTTTATGTCATAAGCTACAGTAATAATACATATATGATACATATGCCCGATGAAGGCTGTTATCAGAATGAAAAGCATCTGCATTGTGCTATGAGAGCGTCAATACAGCAGGTGTGCTGTGCAAAGTTTGACTCCCAAAAGCAGCCTGTTTCTTGGTGCTTGGAAACCGTGAAAGTAAATAAATCCAATTTTCAAAATCGATTCCTCTGAGTTTTATTTTGTGAGAGCGAGAGAGAGAGGAACCCCCCCCCAAACTCAAGTTCTCGTATATTGTTCCTGTATCATGCCCCAAGTGCACCAGCTATACTCCCTGTGAATATTGCACTTTGGTAACAGATGCTTTCAGTGGAAGAGAGGGTGTCACAAAACCCGGACGTATGGGACCCAAATGCTTGCAGCGAGTGGAGACAGGGAAACTCGGACCAACCGGGTTGCAATTATCAATATTTATTAATAACTAAAAACAAAACGGCCGTGAAAGAGGAACCAAGGGCGCCACCGAACCAGGAGGGAAAACACGAACAAACAACTGAGGAGACACACCTGAATCAAACAAACCAGAGGTTAGAAACAAACAGAACAGAAGCCTCAGTGGAATACACCACGCTGGTAGAAATAAACTAAAGTAAACAGAGGATAAAACTGTGGTCACAACCCAACACACAGACAAACACAATAGTTATGGCCAGACTCAAAGAATAAGAGAACAAAGTCGCATGGAGATTGAGACATACACTCGCTGTTTAAAAAGAAAAAAAAACAAAAAAAGAGCAGGAAGGTTATAGATGCTCAGAGGTGAACAGATTAGGCGATTTGTTCCAGCAGGGTGTCATTAGGACACAGGACAAACAGGAAACACAACAGCGAAATAAAAAGCACATACAGGGGTTGGACAAAATAATTGTAATTGTTGTAAAATTATTTAGTCCAACCCCTGTACAAAACAGATCATGACAGAGGGGTCAGAAAACGAACAGGATGAACAAAAATCCTGTGATCCTAGATGTTGATGCGTAAATAAACAAAAAATTAAAAAAATCATGTGGCCAAATGGAAAATTCAGAAAACCTTAATAGACAATGTTATTCAGTGGATGTGAATGATAAAAGTCGAAATGGAATGTGCCAAATTGACCTCCCACAGTTGTTAGAATGAGCACTCTCTGCTTTGTTGACGTTGCCTTGCGCAACCATTAACCATATTCCCTTGACCACACATTACATGCACAGTGCAACATGCACGTCATTTGACAATGTGTTGCGTGAACAAGTAGTATAGTGAAGTATAGGACACAAAACTCCACTTTCACGATGTCAATATATAACACCATGGGAGTGAGGATGTGTTGGAGAGTCATGTCAATTACTGAATACTTTACTACTTAATCAAACCAAATTATTTTTAGATTATTTCTCTGTCATGGTCCATTGAAAAATATCTCTTATATTATCTCTTCAAGGGAGAGGCCAAGAAGCACTCGTGGAGCTCCTTCATTGAATGTCATACCTCCTGCGGCATTCGGACTCTTGCATGTCCTTGGTCTGGTCCCTGGCCTCCAGTTAGTTGAACCTGCCTGGGACACCTTCACTAGGGAGACAACTGGAAGTCAAAGCATTTGAGGAGTGTTTTTCACCAGTCGAGAGTCTGGACAATTTAGAAAAGAAACTTCTATTAGTGTCCCAGATTTTGTACTTTGTCGGTGCGTAGATTGACTGGTAATAGAGGAGCTTTCTTTACCTCGACAGCCTCATATAGTGTCCTCATTACTCAAGATTCTTCCCCATCCCACACGCCGAGAAACTTTTCTTAGGGCAGGAACTCATCCCCAACTTCTGGTGCTTGAGAACAATGGCAAAAACAAATATATTTATTCTGTTTATTTAACAGCGGTGAAAACGGAATATTAATGTGGAACGTCTCATATGCCCCATTCCTTGACAAAAGTGTCCCAATATTTCAAGAAAATACAATTCCCTTTTGTGCCAGTCAAGCAGACCTGTACTTGCAGAGTTATTCACTGGCCATTAAGCAGCGGATTCCTGTTTCTCTACTCTGCAAAATTGGAGACAGCCAGACAGAGTGGCAAAGCAGCGAACTAACAAGTCGGCCAGACTGTCCACAATGCTGATCCATCCTAGGATCACTGACATTAGGATCACATTGGGGACATAATGCAATTTACCTGCTTCATCAGCTAATGCAGCACAAATCCATTTTTGCCGAAACAGGAAGAGCCACATACATTATCTTGATGACCATGTGGAGTCGAGGGGGGTGGGGGGCGGTGTGTGTGTGTGGAGGGGTGGGGGGAGCAACTAATGAGACTAAATGTAATTACAGCCCACCTCCGATTTGAAAACAATATAAACCCCCCCCCGCACTCCAATTTCGGAATCCGTTCAGCGCGAGGAGAATAAACCCCCTTCACGTCCGGGCTTTGCAATCGGCTTTCCTGACACTTTTTTAGATCGGCGTTCGGGGCTCCTCATTAAGATTCCCATTAGCTGATGGCTTTGCCGCCATCTTTCCGACGTACACCAGCGGATTTGGAAAACAGGAGGTGTTGAGTCATTGACATTCTAATGATATCGCTCAAAAACTTTCCACTCTGCTTAGTCAGAACAGATCCTCAAAGAAGATAAGTGCAGTCAACGCGCTTCAATTCCTGTCAGTCTCTTTCTCTGGAAATAATGGAATGAGTCTCTGCTGTCTGGGGTTTCTTTTTTTTTTTCCCAAATGCATTAAAAACAGACAAAACCCGGCAATTGTGTTGTCTCTATCTCGTCTCACGCACTTACTCTGTTTGCCACCATTTTTACATTCTCCTCATGCAAGGTGACTTCCACACTTCTCTTGGATCATAATGCATCATGGAGGTTAAAGTGGTGAGGTTTCAGATGAGTGCGCACTACTTTCCTTCTCCCCACCTCCTCCTATCTATCTATCTATCTATCTATCTCTCGCTAGATGTCCTTCTCTGTCTCTTGTCTGTACATCTTTGAGTAGCCCAAAGTAAACCTGCCGGCGCGTATGCAGAGGACAATTACAAACCTCAGCATGAAGATTTTCACAGAATTGAGGACACGCGTGAGTGTGCGCTGATGTGTGGGTGGGCGCCAACAATAAACAGAAAATTAACAAATGAAATAATCACAAGGAGAAAGGCGAATAAACGTATCATTCCAAACAGCTGGCCTGATAGTCTGACACCCCCGCAGTTGGGAGAGGAAAAAAAACCCTGTCCAAGCGCTAAGCTTCTTATAAATATTTGTAATTAAATCGGCTGGGGGACGTGTGAGAGTGGCATTTCTATCACCTCAGAATGTGGCTACAACTGCTGCAGGTGTCCTTGATGCCCAGAGACTTTTTGATCCACCAGAAGCTGCAAAACTGAGATGCAATTGGCTTGTCCTCCAGCTTATCTGAACGCTTCACTTATGTTCAAGAGTTCACTACCCGTTTATTTGCATTTTCAGCTGTTGCCAGCCTCCTTCTCTCTTCGCAGCTTAAATACTCGTAAAACTTGACGAAACTTTCTCCAGACGGCCTGGACTTTTCAAAGTGCCTCTGATCAATTTTGTCACACCACCAATAGAACTAACAACTCCGGAATGCTAAGAAGTTGCTTGTCAGGACAAACCCATGCGGAATTGCCATCTTTTTTTTTTTTGTCTTTTACGCTAGAGTTTGGTGTCTCTGGGCCGATTGATTTTGTTAAGCTGTTTTGACTCAAACTACGCGCTCATCAAAAGGCTGGTATGTTTGAGGGGACCGTTTCATCCACTCGGCCGAGACGTTTCTGGAGCAGGGCTTCGCAAGAGCTTCCCAGGATGGGGATCAGCTCCTCCCAAACCACGGGTTTCACAGGAGGGAGGAGGAGGGAGGTTTTTGATCACGCATGAGAGAATGAGAGCTTCATTTCAAATGATTCTAATGTGGCAGCAGAGTTGAGGAGTTCATAAAAAGTGTCCACCACATGGGTTATTTCACTGCAGGAAACAGATGTGTTCTGCGCTTTGTGATGGTTTTGTGTTGTGTTTAAGTGCAATGTAAATAAACATGACACGGTACGCCACGCCACGGCCCGACATGGCATGGTAGATGATCATAAACAAAGGTCACGGACGCTCCTTAATACATTATGATGTGAGATATAATTCCAAAAACATTCTATTGTTCTATAACTGTCACCGTCTTAGTGGTGTTTGGGTGTCCTCATGATGAGCTGCAACAAAAACTGGCCCCCACTGTGGCCTTTTTGTGGAATAGCTTGAGACCTTTGATAAATATCAAAGGAAAAAAAGTCAACAAAACTGAACAAAAAGCCAAAATCCTTCTTTGACAAATTATTCCTACATATTATGACAGTTTGCTCTGTCGGTCTAGAATTTTCTTGAATAGAAATCCTGAGTCAAAGACGGAGACAAGACCAAGCAAAAATGCATTTGAGACAAGACTGAGCCCTTAAGAAATGGATCAGTCTTTAGACCGATATGAAGTGCTGTAAGACTAACACTTGCACATACATATTTCCTGCCACATTCAGTGGAAAGATCTAACCTCCTCTTTTTTTTAGCGGTTAACCAAAGTCTTTATTCACTCCTCGCGATGAGGATGATGACATATATTTGAGTAGTCATAATTCATCATCAGAAAACGCTTTAGAAAAAGGTTTTCCTAGACGTCCTGAAGCCTTTCTGCTCTTGGTGCAACATGGAATTTTCTCGCCTTGTCACCACCCTGACACCAACACGCAAGGTCAAGGCGATTACACTCCTCTGACTCCGGAGCAGGAGGTGAAAATGGCACTGCACAATTGCTGCAGTTTTTGGTGCAGTCGGAGAGACGCATGAAAGCAGCATGTCACATGATTCCAGGCATTTAAATTGTGTTTTGTCCTTGGTACAAGAAGATAAAACTCCTCTGAATGTGAACATATGCCCTGCAGAATAGCGCTGTTTTTTTTTTTTTTTTTGCTCCAGATGGATCTCAAGAAACTCCAAAGACATTGTGCCGATCGAACATATGTTCATCGGGGATAAGTGATCAAGAAAGCTCACTGTAGACAACATGGCTGAACACGTGTATTATTGCCGGAGCAATACATCACGTCTAGAGAAATGCGGCGTGCTGGAAACACTGCCATCAAAAGCCAAAGCCTCGCGGCTTGTCATCTGTGATTAATGTGAAGCCCCGACGAAATACATCAGAGAACTTTTCAATGGAAAGGTTACAGAAAGCACAATTGCAGGGAATGAGGACGTCGCCGAATTCCATACAGTGTTTCCCATCTGTCCCCGATCATCCCACGTGCTTTGTCTCGCAAGAATTATGAGACCTTTCTATCAAGGGGAAATTGCTTTTACAGCAACCTCATCCCACACTCCAGACTCCTTACAGCAGCCATCCGGAGAATGTGCGCCCAGATGTGTGTGTGCCGCAGTGCTGACTCCGCCAAAGCCACCGCCACCGGACCTAACACAAGGTGATAGCACTTCCTGTCACACGCTCGCCCTCTTCTCATTTGTTTGTGTCATACCTGTGCACCTGCTGCTGTCACCCTTACTTAGATATGACGCTCTCAGTGTCGGTTTGTGTGTCAGAAAATAAGGTTTTGTTTCAACACAAGTCATGTTTGCTTGTCATCCTGCAAAGGTTGATCGTCTGTCATGGGAAAAAATGAGCGAATTGATGAGACCAGGATAAGAACTGGGAGGATAATGATGGGAAACAGTTCGCAGGTCTGTAGTTCCTTTGAAGTGACCTTTCATGAGAAATGTACTGAATGTCCGTCATGACCCGAATCTCCCTGGTTCCCTCACCTCTGCCTGTCTTCTTCTGTCTCCCATTTTTTAACTCTGTGATAAGATTTTTCTTGCCTTTCTCACTGAAGTGTAAATTTGGCAGGGCCATGCCTTTTTATGTGAACGTCTTAGGAGCGTGACCCTGAGGAGGATGATGGAAAGACACGAGTTAGAATGAGACAAGAGGCCAGTCCGACGTTAACATCCCTACTTAATCGTCCACACACACACACACACACACGCGCGCGCGTGCTTGTACTTCAGGCTTAGTGAGGACACTCATTGCCGTAATGCTTTTCCCAGCTTCTCACCCTTAACTAAACCATCCAAAACAAATGGCTAACCATAACGTTACTTAAACACAGTTATATCGACACACTTATTTTGACATTTTCCCATTTTCACCCTCAAAACTCTATGTGGACCGGCCTGATTAAGCAAAATGTCCTCATAAGATCAGTGTCTTGTCAGAGATTGGTCCACACAAGAGTATTAATACATATGTAAGAACACACACAGAAACACAAATTATACACTAGATACCATTGTTTTTGACAGAAGTCGTCTTGCATTGCAGATGTAAAATAAAAACACACAAGAGACTCAACAAATAACTAGAAAAAAAACAAAACAAAGCAAGTTTTCAGACAGCACAAAGCTCCACCAAGAATCTGAAGGTAAAGGAACGTCCCGGAATTCAAACAAATCAGAGTTTGAACAAAAATTTAAAGATTTTTTTCTTCGGATTTCGAACGAAAATCCAGAGCTCAAAACATAACATGTGTGGACCGATCTGCTGACCCACGACGCGCTTTGTTATTGTGCATAACGCAGCCTCTGTATGCAGACGTGTCCCGTTAGCTACATTTACTGACTGTTTTTTCTTCATATTGAGGTGTAAAACCTTTCCTGTCTCCACACTGGACCGTGGTAGAGTGTCACAGGGGAGGTGCTCGCTCTCCACACTCCAGGGTTTGATGTCCTGTTGTGGGCTGGAGCTGGGACAGGGATGAGGCGAGTCTGGGACAGAGCGTGACTTGGTTCATGACTTTGTCACAGCCAAACTGCACAGAAGCGCACATTCAGAGCTGGACACGCACCGGGCACCTCTTCACTTCTGGAGAGACGTCACTCACTCGGCAACCCCTCCCACATGCAGCGGCCACACACATAGAGGAACAGCGCACCTGCAGCAGACACTCTACATTCACTCCTACAAAAGACTATTTTAAGGCTTGGAACACATTATTTCTTTTTCCATTCATTGTAATGGGAAAAATCAATTCGGATTTCGAACAAATCGCTTCTCGAACAGCCGTCTGGAACGGATTGTGGTCGATTGTGGTCGATATATATATATATATATATATATATATATATATATATATATATATATATATATGATATATGAAATATCATTGGCAACAATGACCTCACTGGCTCAGCAGGCAGCAGTCCAAACCTCTCCACAATAGCTGAAACTTCTTCAGCAGAAAGAGACGACTTGTCAAACGGTAACCCGGAAACCAGTGCCAAAATGAAATGATCTGTTCTTTGTCCCGTTGTTGACATGCTCTGAAAAATTCACTGCTATCTGTTCTTCCTTTTTTGAGCGAGCGATGGACTGAAGGGATGTCACTGGTGTTTCATTCTAATGTTGTCAGCCATTCAAAGAAAAACATCACTGGTGGTGAGAGTGACTACTGAATGTAGCAGCATCTTCACATAACAGAGTGTCATAATTCTGATCGTGATTCTGCACATTATGATTTTGTGTGTTGAGTTGATAGCTCTTGAGACATGTGTTAGGGCATTTACTTGCTGACCTGACACATTTCCAGCAACACATCCAAATGTGTTGCTGAGGATGGAAATCTTGGTCTTTTTGCTGGAGTAACAGTGGACTTGAGAACAGCACACTGCTTCACATGACCCTGGACTGATGTGTGTTCCTGTAACCATAACAAAGATTAACCCAGAGGGTGCTTGGTTTTATTTATGGTGTGCATCCTCCTTCCTTGTTTCTGATGCGTTGAACCTCATGGTGAGTCACAGCATATGCTCCTCACACAGCTAAGGTTTTCTCGGCACGTCCACATCAGAGATAGAAAGTCTGTGAGAGTATGTTACCTGTATTCAGCCGCGACGGCCAGATTGAACTGCTAACTTTTGGAGATAAAATCCGGCATTAGTGAGTAAAGTTTCCCTTTTCCCCTAGTGTTTTCCCCCTTTGCACCTTAAAACAAAAGATTTTTCCATTGCATATTAATGATTTATGAGTGTCTTTGAATAATGTAAACTCCACCTACTCATTGCGCTTCGAGGTGCGAACTGAAGGTGGCACTTTCTCTTCATACACAAAGCCCAGAGTGACTAGAGAAAGCTGTTCTCACACCAACTTCAGTTGTGTTTTGAGACAATTCCGTTGTACCTATGGTGTACACTTTAGGACATCCTCAGGCCTCAGAAAAACCTCCGTCATTCTCAGGTCTCAGACCCAGGTATCAGGAAAACCTCCGTCATCCTCAGGTCTCAGACTCAGGTATCAGGAAAACCTCCGTCATCCTCAGGTCTCAGACTCAGGTATCAGGTATCAGGAAAACTTCCGTCATCCTCAGGTCTCAGACTCAGGTATCAGGAAAACCTCCGTCATCCTCAGGTCTCAGACTCAGGTATCAGGTATCAGGAAAACCTCCGTCATCCTCAGGTCTCAGACTCAGGTATCAGGAAAACCTCCGTCATCCTCAGGTCTCAGACTCAGGTATCAGGTATCAGGAAAACCTCCGTCATCCTCAGGTCTCAGGCTCAGGTATCAGGAAAACCTCTGTCATCCTCAGGTCTCAGAGTCAGGTATCAGGAAAACCTCCGTCATCCTCAGGTCTCAGACTCAGGTATCAGTTATCATGAAAACCTCCATCATCCTCAGGTCTCAGACTCAGGTATCAGGAAAACCTCCATCATCCTCAGGTCTCAGACTCAGGTATCAGGAAAACCTCCGTCATCCTCAGGTCTCAGACTCAGGTATCATTATCAGGAAAACCTCCATCATCCTCAGGTCTCAGACTCAGGTATCAGGAAAACCTCCGTCATCCTCAGGTCTCAGACTCAGGTATCAGGAAAACCTCCGTCATTCTTGGGTCTCAGACTCAGGTATCAGGAAAACCTCCGTCATCCTCAGGTCTCAGACTCAGGTATCAGGAAAACCTCCGTCATCCTCAGGTCTCAGAGTCAGGTATCAGGAAAACCTCCGTCATCCTCAGGTCTCAGACTCAGGTATCAGGAAAACCTCCGTCATCCTCAGGTCTCAGACTCAGGTATCAGGAAAACCTCCGTCATCCTCAGGTCTCAGGAAAACCTCCGTCATCCTCAGGTCTCAGACTCAGGTATCAGGAAAACCTCCGTCATCCTCAGGTCTCAGACTCAGGCATCAGGAAAACCTCCGTCATCCTCAGGTCTCAGAGTCAGGTATTAGGTATCAGGAAAACCTCTGTTTTGACTCAATGAAGTCTGGTGGAGTTTTGACACAGTTGATCCCTTCGGATGCCATGCAGGCTCCAGCAGTGTGTTTTGGATCATTGTAGTGGACAAAGCGATGATCTGATCCTAAATGTGGATATACAGCAGAGGCTAAGAGACATATTGTTTTTCATACATTTTACTGTGATCCTCCTGGAAAATATCAAGACAGAAATATTGTGCCATTTATTATATATATATAAAATTAAAGGCCATTTCCTCGCTATGTAGAGACATTTATGGGCGTAATTTAAAATTCCCAACAAATGCCAGTGCATTTTCTTGTTGCGCCTCCATCTGAAGAGTGTGAAGCGAGAGAGGCAGTGACGGAGCACCGAAAACAGACCACAGGCAGAGCAATCGATCGGCCCCATCAAGGCTCAGTGATGTCGGGAGATACAAAACCACAATTAATTATAAATCACCTCGTCCATGAAAGTCCATTAGAACAAGAGAGCTACAAAAAGTCTGCATCAAACAACAGGAAAAAGTGATAAAGCGTGCACATTTCACACATCAGAAGAGGCATGGCGACTCACTTGGCAGCTCCTGTCATTGATGCTGTTGTAATTATTTTGGTTGAAAGTAAGCAGATGCTTGTTGTATCCATATTCAATATGCACGTTTCTCTGAGCACTTTATCAATAGCACAGGATGCATGATAAATCATCACCCGTAGTGGTACGTGTAACCACGCATGTGTTTAGGTGCGGGCTAATGTGCATATAAAGCAATGGCAAACTGTGAGGCAGCCGCGAGCAGGTGCTGCTTTACGACGATCCACGGGCGTGTTCACAGACGGTCCTTGTCAGCGCCACTCCACAGAGCCCCTGCTGTCTCCGGCAGGTTGCGGCTCAGTCCTGAAACCATGTGTTGCATTAAAAGTCCCCTGCAAATCATGTAAAGCTTTGTTCTACCCCAGGGAGAATGAAAGTTTTTTTTCATTCCGACTGTACTTTCATCAGGTTTTTTCACTTTTAAAAAGCCTGATGTCTGTAATACCTACAGAGTGTGGCTGCATGTTCTCTCAGACTCATCTGTGACGCGTTCTCTTCCTGCTTCTGGCCGCCCTGTCACACCAAGCTCTGCAGTGTCTCCTACTCTATAAAGTGGATTTCAAGTACACCCATTTCATATGAGATGCACCGCAGTGGCATGAAGCGAGCAGACTAAACAGATCAACAACTCTCTCACGCTCGCCCTGCAACGTCTGAAACGTTCGCCTGCATTCGCTCTGTTATATTGTGACAAGACTCTGCAAATCGTGGCTTGAATACCAATAATTTCTCGACACTCTCTCTTTATGCGTCTACTATCGCCCTGATAGGATGATTTTCACTCCCTGGGTTTGTTTTGTATTGGCAGAGATGGCCTGGATGAGTAAGCTTATCCTGTCTCTCATTTTGGATTTCCATCAGCTGTGGCTCTCCTATCGTCCCGAAACTCTCAGGACACACACAAACACACAGTCACACGCGGCGTAAGAGAGAGTTTCTATGCATAAGATTATTATTGAAGGGTTGCCACGCTGTAGCGCCCTGATGCTGGGGACGTGCGACAGCGGGATTATTTAACACCAGGAGGAACATGTTACATGATGACAAGGAGAATCAGCAAACTGCCCTTGTAATACTGATTCATATGGTCTTGCAGGTTTGTAGCAGTTACTTGGTTTTCTCCTTCTCCTTCTTCTTCTTCTTCTTCTTATTGTCCAACAATAGTCAGGTTTCCATCCGAATGTTTCGACATGTCTCATTGAAAATGGGAAAAAAGAAAATCCGACTTTACCATGTATTACTTTACGATTATTGAGAGGAGAAGGCGCCATGAGATGACATCATCAGAGAGCGTCTCTGCTTTCCTTCCAGAATAGCATTAATGTTACCTTTTTTTTATATATATATTTATTCATCCCCCAAACATATCTCACTTTATTGTTTGCCGCCATTTTTTTGGATGACAACGTATTCGTGCGGCGTAATAGCCAGTCCAAACATGTGACGTGGTATCAGGTCCAGTTGTCCTGTTGTCATAGCAAAAATCTAAATGTCCTTTTATCAACATGCAGACAAATCTACCTACCCCAACCGTGACGTTTCACCACATTTGTTCAAGTCGAAACTCATTATTTGCTTTTTAGGTCATTATTCCCCTTTTTTCCTTTAAAATTGTGTTCTTCTAATAGATGATACCTATTCTAACAGCAATGTTTGTGCCACAAAAATAGATAACTAAAAGTTCTCATGGTAAATACTGTAAGGAAAAATAGACTTTTTGTAACATTGTTTTATCCATAGTAACATAGACATTCACCATCTTCGTCTTCGAGGATTAATAATTTATGATAATCATTTAAATAAAAAAGTTTAATATCAAAGAATATATTTACATTAAGAAAACTATATAAAATCAAAGAATATATTTATATCAAAAATATATATATAAAATCAAAGAATATATTTATTGATAAACATAATCTCATGGCTTGGTTACATTTTCCTATTTTATATGACTAAAGTCACAAAATTGAAGTTACATTTAACGTTATTTTTCTTCTCTTGTCCTCTGACTTCACGGCTCCTCAGTCGTAGTATATATTTTGGCCCTATATGTAGTAACGTTTCTCACTACAAGATACAGACATGGACATTAAGCCAGACTAGCTGAGGCAGAGGGGGAGATACTGCTGATGTCATTGGGAGTGATTTGAAAGGACAACAAATGAGTGGAAATCGGTGTGAAGAAGTTTGGAGAAACCAATGAGCGTTGTGGATGAGGCAAATCAGGAAATGGAGGTGGATCTATTGTATGGTAGATAGCTGCCTTGCTGTGGCTTTACCTGACAGGAAATGTTATGCATATTTCTAACTCAAGTTTCTGGGGAAAAAAACAAAAAAAAGAAACACTAACTCTTATCAGTTCTATTTCAGGGATATCAAGGATTCCGTTTTTGCACTTTTGTTTGTTATTTGAGACATAAATAGACTCTTATGTGTTGTGTGGCCATCCAGAGTTACATGGAAGTAACTTTGTGTATGTGAGAAGATTGGGGCAATTTACTGCATTATTGTCAGCAGATGGGCATCACTTTTGTTCAGAAACTCAAAGTGATTGAATGGAGGCGAGCTTGTTGATTCTGCAGTAATGTGGATAATGAAAGTGAAAAGGGACATCATTTATTTGATTTGTCACTCCCGCTTTCCTCGCATGAACCCTCCTCCCTCTGGAGGCCTAATTTTGCTGTCTACTGTCATCAGTTGTGTATTTAAAAAAAAAGTCATTTGGCTCTGGCCACGCAGGCCAAAACGCATGCATGAGAACATTCGGATGGGAGCAGAGATGAATCACAGGAAGATTTAACTGGGTCACTAAATGATTCTGTATAAGCTTGTATCACGATCACGGGCTGTTTCTCTCCCCAAAGCCCTCGCCGGACTAACACACCATAACAGGTTAGTAGCGTCCTGAAAAATGGGCGCATTTTTGCACAATGAGCCCGCACAATAGTCCATGAAATGATGGCGGGTCAAAAAACAAAAGGGCTGGAAAGCCACTTTAGTGGGGCGGATGGCAATCTGGAGCCTCCTCGATACACGTGCCAGACACTTTATGTTCAGGGCTGCGGCGTCGAGCTGAGGCTGAATGATTTGGCACAGAAACCCTCAGTGGGACTAAAGCCGGTCACTCCACAGCTTTCCCCTCGCGCAGAGGCTGGAGCTGGAGTTAATTGTTCCCATGATGGTGTCAGAATTGATCAGTGCCACCGTTCCCTCTGACATTACCTCAAAAAAAAAAAAAAAAAAAGGGTAAACCAGTCTCTGGATTTTGACATCTGACAGGGCGAGGGCCCCAGTCTGATTGCTTTTGCTCTATGGGAATCGCAAAGATCAATGGAACAGCGTTGCTCATAGAGTCATTAGCCTTCCAGTTATAGCACACAGGTGTAGAACAAATATCAACAGTGGAGCTACCGGAGTCAACTCAGGACACACTTCACTCCCCCTGGTTTTATTTTTGTGAGGTAGCGTTGCACAGAGCCGCTCAAGTCCAAGGTCAGCAAAGCAATTTTTGGTGTGGTATACAAGCAAAACAATCCCATGTCTTTCACTACCATGAAAAGCCTCCAGGGTCTCATTAAATAATAATAATAATAATAAAAAAAAAAGATGTACTTCGGTGCAGCCAGCAAGCAGATTTCTCATCTGCGGAATCTGTCATACACGAAAAAAAAAAGAAAATGGGTGGGGAGGGAATAAAATACTTGTTCAGTTTCAGGTTCTTTCAACGTGATCACCTTTTGGGTACAGATGGGTTGAAACTAAAAATAAGAGCCATTAGTTTAAAGAGGCCAGAAGGCCAGACAACGTGTTGGTCGCGATCTGCAAACCCACCACGAGCTCTTGTGAACCTTTCCCACGCATTCCTTTTTAAACAGCGAAGAGTTATGATCCTAAGCATTTTCCTCTGGTGCCTATAGCTTCAGAGCCAGAAGCTTTAGGAAGACACAGAAGCTGAAATATTTCTCCCACACATCTGGTGAGGAATTGTTGACAATCCTATATGTGTCTTTGAAATAAATAAATAAATAAATAAAATAAATAAGTAGTTAAAGTTTGTAACCGGTACAGGATTTTATTTGTAGACATCAAAATACAATGAACTGTATAAAATGGCATCATATGTTTTTGACTCTTTACGCTCCTCGGAGGCAGACGTGACCGTGAGGTCCACTGTTGGCCAGATCTCAAGTCACAACTGCATTTATTTATGAGCCTCTTTTTCCAAGACGACAATTTTTTTTAAGTCAAGTTAAATGTATATCCAACGATCAATAAAAGAATTAAATATAATATTGAAACTATGCGCCGTGGCAGGTACTAATACAGCGCTTGTTTAGTTCCATTCCAGATTTACATTTTGACATTGAGGAACACTGCATCAACGTCAGTGGCTCTTCCTGTAGCACTGACAGGTGGCAAGCAGATCCAACGCAAAAAAACACAACACAATAGACATATCTTGTGGATTTGCTGTGGGAATAAGAGGATTGATGATCTTAGAGACTTGGGAATAAGATGAAAACAACAGGCTGGTTGTAAGTGAACAAATTGGTTGCAAGGATAATTACAAAAGCGATTGCTATTGACAGCAGAAACCTAAACCTAGGACACAGTGAGGGTCACGTGATTCAGTTGTACCTATGTTTTCTACTATCTGGTACTTTGCTTTAACTGGTGTAGTCCAAACTGATAGCAGAACACATTCGTCTTTTCGCCCGTGTAAATCCAGATCAACCAGGGGAACGCCACAGAAATAAAAATGACTTCAAAGTCATTCATTTTCTAGCAAACAGTGAAAGTTATAATATTAAATATTTACTCTACTTTACAAAAAGAGCAGGACAGTTGGAAACTCCTGATACATAACATCTTCATCTGTACATCGGTACATCGGTAGGTAATTTATTCAATACTTTAACGTTGAATTTTGAGCTTGCTTGGACGTCTCAAGGAGGCAGATCTCTCTTGATCGATATAAAGTTCATTGGAGGCTACACAGGTGGAAGTTTTTCCCAGAAGAAAAAGCGAGAACGAGAACTCTCGAGTTCAACCAACTAGAACTGACACTAACTGGGCAACATCAACCACAGAGGGTATCATTGCAGCATAAAAAACAAGCAAAACACTTGCATGTACGTTCACGAGGGAACAGGAGGTATAACGGAAGTAGCGATGAAAACACGCCTTGTTGTTCCACAGTAGTTCGACAGGTGTTACCATCTGCTGCAATTGTCATGAGTGTACACTGCCGTATGTGGGGGACATCTATGCATTAAATATTAAATATCTCACAAGAAAACAAATTTCACACCGCTTTGACCTGTTTTCATGTGTGCAGCAGGTGGTCAGAATAAATCTGTCATAAAGTATGAGAATACCCACGAAAACAGCAGGACGCTGAGTGGTCGATTTTGACTTTGAACTGTTCAAGTTTTGCTATTTATTTTCTGATCTCCATGACTGGCCCATATCAAGGAGCAGGATTCTCCCCATGTCTGAAGCGTCTTCAGTCTGATTTCCTCACAGCAAGCAGTACTTGACCTGTGGCACGGCGGCGCTCCCTCTCCTCATGAGTACCAGCACGATCGACTACAACACTCTTCCTCCACCCAACACATTGGAATGAACAAGCGCCACACCTGACACCGCAGAAAGCCCAGCTGCCGTTGCTCGTTCATCATGTTGACTGGCAAGATCAATTCACATTTGTGGAAACTTGACGGCCTCTCTGACAAAATGAGGGCTGCGTGGAGAACGCTCACAGATATATCAGCAAACCCAGCCATCGATGAGGCTTTGTCCCTCTCATTTGCAATTGCTGTCCAAACTCGTGCTGCAGTACCTTTTAGACAGCTAAGGGGGCAGTGTAGCTCTTTGCCAAAAAAACATTGCCTCTTATGTGAGATAAAATGATGGTTTTTGTAAAATCCATTCTTCATTAAGCTCCATACTGCCACTGAATTACTGGACGCATCTATCCATTTAAGTCTTTCTTTCAATGTACAGCTCACATTAAACCCAAATGACTCCTGCATGAAAGCAATGTGAAGGAGCCTTCAAGCTTCACCTCTCATTCCTCACATGAATTTCTGAACCGTTTTTTATGACAGTTTTTTCATTCAGATCCAAACTGTAAAAAGTACATTTCCTGAGCATCCTGAATGTCATCATGCCCACGTGCTGATGTTATGACAGCTTGTTAGGTTGTGCTTTGCAGAGGGGGCTGGAGCATTTGACAGAGCGAGGTGAAGTTTGTGTCTCCAGGCTCTGCCCTTGTTCCTTTCCCTCGCTGCTTTGTCAAGGAGACTTAATTCATCGTGATGAGCAATCATCTGCGGGGTTAAAGTCCGCCAAGTGCACTGACCTTTTCCGTTGGCCTTTGCTATTGAGCCGTCTTGAACCAATGGCACTGAACTCAACCTCTGTGTGATGTTTTGATTCGTCGAGCTCAACAGATTGTAACTTAACCGTGAATTAAAGAGAAGTGAGAGCTGGCATGAAAAAAGCTGTCAGCTCTCTTAAATGCAGCACTACTGAACGGTCTGAAGTACATACGAGCAGATGAGGTTCCGTGACACAGTATTCAAGGGTCGATGAGGTTTCATGAAACACTGTCCTGAATTTCAGAGGCCACCGGATGTCGCTGTCTGCTGTAAAATGTTTGGACTTGAATAACTAATTCTATGAAACCTCGCATTTCTAAGCCAAGATCACCGTCTAGTGGCCTCTGAAAAGTCATTCAAGTTTCATCAACCCTGCAATGCTGTTTCATGATACCTCATCCATCCATCACTAATAAACAGTAGCGATGGGCTGTTGAGGTTTGCGTGTCCTCATTTTTAGAGGCCACTTGTTGGTGCTCCTTTCTCTACAATATTTGACTTTCTGAAAAACAACGTGTCACTTCATGAAGCCTTATGAGATCTCATGAAACACCGTCTTTGTCTTCAGCAGCCCTAAATTTCACTTCCGGCTCCATCAGCTTTAGCTTTTTTAGCAAGGTTTTCAGTGAAGCCATATGTTATTTTTAAACCAATCGGGCCACCTGCTGAGCTCTGAAACGGCTGCACTGTTTCATGAAACCGTCCCATAAATACCAGGTAGTGATTTGCCAATGAGGTGTCACGAAGCAGGGCCTTCAGTGTGACAGCCGCCCCATGACTTTAAATAGCATTTCAGTGAAATCATTTAAAAAAAGAGAATCGCTGCCTACTGCTCTGAAAATGAGGACTCCAAGTGTCCAAGGAGCTTTAACTTCTTCATCGCGAGCTCTGATGATTTTTTTAATTCTAAGAATCAGTTCAACTGAGGAACAGTATTTTTTAAAGACAAACAAAATATACTTTGTCCAAACAGCAGGAAGAAATGGCACAACAACGAAATTGACAGTTAATATCTCTTACGCGTTCTTAGTAAAGCGATCAATAGGAAAACAGCAGGGCAAAGTAAACTCCAGCTGAGGTATTGAGAGTCTAATTGTGACTTGCTTTTTTCCCGGCAATCGTCCGACTGGTGGGAGGACAAAAAAAAAAAAAGAGAAGCTGTCCCTCTTTGCCTTCCTTGCAGTTAATAATCAATTGAGGAACAGTGCTGCCAACTATTGACTGAGGAGGGATGAATGACACAGCTCCCAAAGGCCGCATCAGAATTCTGGTGAGCTGAATTTGAAGGTCTGTGCTCTCTTTGATGGCGCCAGGAAGAGGGATTTAGCGTCCATACTGAAGGTATTACCTAGTGCTGATCCTGGGCTATGAAGGGACTGAATTACATTTAGTAGGACGACTCTTGGAGAGAAGGTTCGACATACTCTCTTCAATCAGGGCACCTTTTATAGCTCTATTGCAGCTCATGGAGGGGCTGTCAATGAGGGCTAGCACACATTCCCTTTTGGCAACTGGTTAAAAAAAACAAAAAACAAAAAAAAAACACCCCCTCTCAATGGTATTCTTCTAAAACACCCACACCGGGTGAGATATATTTTCTATTTTTGTCACATAGACGGACATCATTCGAGCACTCATTCTAACGCTGTGTGACCTTTGCAAAGCAAGACGAAAGCCTCAAAAACATATGTTTGCCTTCAGCAATAAGATGGGCAGAATTATCTGGATGAGCTGCGTATCCGCTGTAATCAGATGTGCTCCCCCCCTTGTGAGCAGCGTTCAGTGCGTGTCTCCCAAGTGGGCTCTTGTTAATGTTGCTCCAAGCTGGTGACTGGCAGATACACCTGCTTGTCATAGATGATCAGCCTATTCTTGGCACACAGCTGCCAGCGGGGCCTCTAATCCTGCAATATTACTTATTAATACCACTCTACAGCATTCCACTCCAGTTAGGATTACTGTGATTTTGCTTTTTTTCCACAAGGGCTTACTTAACACATGCTGGGCACCACGCCTATCTGGGTTTGTAAACATGCATCTTTTTGGCCATTGATCACATTTTGAACAGGGATTCAGTTGAAAACAGTACATTGTTTGAAAGGGGGGATACAAAAACATTACTACACACTTGTTTTGGGAGCCATTGGGCCCAATATATATATATATATATATATATATATATATATATATATATATATATATATATATATATATATATATATATATATATATATATATATATATATATATATATATATATATATACAGTGGTACCGCGGTTCTCGACCACAATCCGTTCCAGGCGGCCGTTCGAGAAGCGATTTGTTCGAAATCTGAATAAATTTTTCCCATTACAATTAATGGAAAAAGAAATAATGCGTTTGAGGCCTTAAACTAGGCTTTTGTAGGAGTGAATGTAGAGTGTCTGCTGCAGGTGCGCTGTTCCTCTATGTGTGTGGCCGCTGCATGTGGGAGGGGTTGCCGAGTGAGTGACGTCTCTCCAGAAGTGAAGAGGTGCCCGGTGCGTGTCCAGCTCTGAATGTGCGCTTCTGTGCAGTTTGGCTGTGACAAAGTCATGAACCAAGTCACGCTCTGTCCCAGACTCGCCTCATCCCTGTCCCAGCTCCAGCCCACAACAGGACATCAAACCCTGGAGTGTGGAGAGCGAGCACCTCCCCTGTGACACTCTACCACGGTCCAGTGCGGAGACAGGAAAGGTTTTACACCTCAATATGAAGAGAAAACAGTCAGTAAATGGAGCTAACGGGACAGGTCTGCATACAGAGGCTGCGTTACACACAATAACAAAGCGGATCGGTCCGCGCACGTTATGTTTTTTCCGGCTTTTTTCAGGGGCGTTCGAGTTTTGGATTTTCGTTCAAAATCCGAAGCAAAAAAATCTCGAAATTTTTTTCGAACTTGATCGGAGTCACCACTGTATATATCTGTGTGTGTATATATATATATATATATATATATGTACAGAGAGAGAGAGAGAGAGCGAGAGAGAGAGAGAGAGAGAGAGAGAGAGAGTTAGTCTTGATGAAGGCCTTTGCCTTTTGCCAAATACGTGCCAAATAAAATGAATATTGAGTTCTGGCTCTCAACTGGTTTCCAGAGTTCTTGCCAGAAGGACGTTTATTGCCTGCAGTTTAAAAGCAATTCAAAAAAATCCAATAGCACCAGATCAAATCCAAATCTCACTTCCACATCATTATGCATATGAAAAACAAACCGTGAAAACAAATAGTCTTTGTACTGTGAAGTGCTGGTTTTTTCAATTAGCTTAATTTAGCAATATCATGTTCATGTCAACAAAATACATGAAAAAGCTTTTTTTTACATGACATTCAAGCAGAATCGTCCAATCAAAATTATTATGAAAAAACATTATTATATATTATATTATATAAATATTTTCCTCTCATTCTGCTTCTGTTTCATGACAAAGTGCCTCTATTTTTGTGAATATTTTGGGTGCTGTGTGAGTTCTACTTCAGTCCACTACTCTCTGGAAGGTCCTTTACTTCTGTCAGCTACTTTGACGCAAGAAGGAGCCGGAGAGCTGCTTATGTTTAGTAACACTAATTCACTTCACTAGCTTACATGTGGAAGAAAGTCATATTCTTTCCAATTACATGAAATTACATTGAATTTTATGCTCTTTAGTTAGAGCGCCATCAGTGGAGGCCTTCATCTACTTGACACCACATTAAACGATCCCGCTGCTGATGCGCTGGTTGTCTTCGTCCGTTGAAGTGTTTTGTGTTTTAGCTCCACACAGTGTGATTTATGCAGGAAAGCTGAGGGAGAATTTGCTGACATGCTTCTCCATTTTCAGTTTGTATTGACTGCTACACAAACGCCACAAATCTGAAAAGTGTTGAATAATTTCCTGAAGCGTGTCTGGTATGTACTAGTTTTGCAAAGGAACAAATATTTGATACTTCTCTTTCACATGACTTCGCACAACATGACGCAGCATGTCGTATCACTGGAAGATAAGTGTTGCTTGGTGAAACTGGTGGCGCTTGAAATGCCACACAGCCGTCGTCCTGGGTGGTTTAGGGGTAAAGTTTAATGATTTTAATGTTGGGTAGATGAAGTATCATGAAAAATATCGCAGAGTCGATCGCACAATAATTTTCAGGGGCCACTACATGGCACTCTTGGTTTATAAATGATGTGAAGTTTCATGGCATTCGTTGTTCGAGTCCAAACATTTCACTGCAGACGGTGCCATCTGGTGGCCTCTGAAAAGCAGCAGCCTGTTTCATGAAACCTCATGTGCCCATCACTACTGTAGTCCGCCACTTTCACTCACTTCTTGAATCACTGGATGTTTATTGATTTTATTGTATGCTGTGTCATATTTTGGTTCAGTCATGTGGCATGTAGGAATGTGCTGTCTTAGTGCTTCTCTTACGGCCCAAAAACATAGAAGCAACTCTAGTATAAGCACAACATTAATAAAGTAAAAAAAAAAAAAAAAACAAGTACTGAATTAATTTAATTTTGTAGCAACTGTTCATGTGATCATTACATGTAATTACAGATTATTACACCTTGATGTGCATAATTGAGGAAATATTCTACAACCTCACACAAGCAACACACATAGCGTCGGTTGGTTTTCTTACCTGTGAGCAATAGCTGACTGATGCCATTTTGTCAGTGCTGAAGGTGTCAATCTTGCTCACTACAGGTTTTTACCAGTGCAAAACAAAACAAAAAAGACAACCACGCATACGCTTAGACGGCCGACTGTGAACACTAAAGGTCTCCAACATATTTTCAAAGAAAACTATCTTAGCCCACACATCTCTCCCTAAAGCAACGAGTGTCCTCTACTTGTTTTTATGACAGTTGGAGGGAATGTGAGAGGCATAATCGTGTTCAGTGTGCTATTTCGTTCAAGCTCGGGTGAGTAAGAATTTAGAGCTATTGCCAGAGACTGTGCTCCGAAATTCATAAACGGATGCCAGTTTTGGATAGATGAGGCCACCACTCTCAATTTAACTGTCCTCTCTTTAATCTCCAATGCAAAAGGAAAATGGCCATCAGTCATAGTTTGATGTTGATTCTTGAACGCACACATGCATGAAATGTGCTTTGGTTTCTCACTAACTTGTGTTTCATAGTGTAACCGCGGCGCCAATGGATTTGCAAAACACAATTTAAATACGAAATGCATTCAAGCAAGTAAAGAAAACTATTGGCATCTATTTTGCAGCACATGCAGCTGAAGATGCTAATTTTGTCCCAATCCACTCCATTGGAAATAATTTTGCAGCTAATTTAATCCTTGCCCTTGCGTCCTCCTCTGAGAAGCAGGCACAAGGCAGCCGACACGATGTTACGCCCTTTTTGCGTGCACATCACATTGCATTCATTAGGTCATAGGAATTGATACCTCTAAGCAAAGAGTACTCAAAAATGTAGGGCATACCGGATCCACATCAAGTGGGATGAGTGTTGAAAACTAAATAAAATATCAGTGCTAAGATCCACTTAACAGTTTCATAGTCTCCAATAGTGTGTTGACGAATGAATGTGCTCAAAAAGCAAATATTCCTCATCATTTTATTTTGTTTTGCCAACTTTAATATGAAGTGACGACAGAACCTGGGAATCCAATAATAAAAGTGATATTTCCAAAATTCCAAAAGTACAAATGCGCTTCGAACGGGTGATCATTGAAGGTGGTTTTGTGACTCTCCTGCGAGTCTCTGCTACAGAAAAATGGACTCTCAGGACCTGTCAGTGCCGTGATAATGATACATGTATATCAGTTTTGAAAGACGTCCGTTCCGTGACAAACTAGTGACTACTGGTGGGTAGATAAGGTATCATGAAACACTATTGGACGGTTGATGAAACAGTGTTGTCAGAGGCCGCCAGATGCCGCTGTTGGTTTGGAAATGATGTGAGGCTTTGTTGAATTAGATGTTCAAGTCCAAACTGTTTCCAGCAGGCACTTCCATCTGGTGGCCTCTAAAAATCAGGACACTGTTTCATGAAGCCTCATCGACCCATCACGACTAGCTACGTTCCCTCCTGTCTCACGTAATTGCAGACGTATTCTGTCCGGGGTCTTTCTTGGGTCACTCTCTGTTGCTCATACCCAAAACCCAACAAGGAAGCAATTGATCAAGGAGCCTCACCTGGCCTCTCTCATTACGCACACGCTCAAATCGCAGTTGAGGGAGCTTCCTAGTGAGTCTCTAATGTCTCAGACAGGATCCATCAGTCATGCCTTGTAGTATCTGGTCCTCAGACACTACAAGTGTTCAGGGACAATTGGATGGAAAAACAGAAGTGCATCATCTGCAAAAAGCGGAAACCACTTCATCTGGTCCAGAGTGACTTGACGTCTCCCTGCCAATGTTCTTTTTTTTTGCATTCTGTTCATAGAATAGTTTTGTTTGGAGCAATCTTTAGTCTTTAGAATTAGAACCAGTAGATACTTCTGAGATGCAAAGCTGGTGGATTTATGCCTCTTAACCTTATTGGAGCTTCTTTCATTGGCTATTGAACGAGACATTTTTATATTCAATATGACATGTTGACATGTGTTGCTGTTACCACCTGATATGTAGATCTAATGAGACACAAAGAAGACATAATAATGACGTAACTCCGTCCTCCAGTTACAACATATTTAACAGCCTCACTGACGCTCTCCCTCTTTTGTGCAAGAGGTACATCATCAATACTTCTTCTACAGTCGGCATGTTTGTTTTGGCGTTTGATGTTGTCTTATCTTTGAGTCTGGGCTGCTCCCCCTGGTGAATATATTGGTGAACAGCAATACCAACGCAAAGAAAGCATGGACTCATGTGATCAGTGACGCTAACAGAAACGGACGGGTACAATTTCATACGCAAAGAGGTGACCTCAAATAGACAGATATACAGCTACATAGTTCCCTATTTCATTGCAAGAAACTCGGTTGACAGAAAGACATACTATGGAATGAAACTAATATTGGGCGACTTGCCGCACCTTGAATACGTAATGAGCGGAAAAAATGGTGATGATGTCCTTTTGAACAGAGAGCAAATTGCCTTGTGTAGTTTCTCCGCTATTTCGTGCCTTTTCAAACACTCTTTTCTTCTCATGCCAGGGAGTGTCATGATACGATTAGAAATCTATTGACTTCAAGGCACGGATTATTTTCCATTCCCTTTATTTGCTTCCACTCAGCCTCCTTTAGAGTCAAACGGGTCACTCCTGTGCACATCTCTGTGAATACCATTATGCAACCGCCTTTAGCTCGCTCATTCCTCTCTTTGTGTTGATCAAACTTTATTATACGAAGCCAAGACTTTCTGATCACAGAGTTGAGCTGGACTTGTTGAGAGAGATTAAAGGTATTCTTGGCCGGCTATTTCATCCACACACTCATTTGTGGGTCTGTGCATGCAAGTGTGGAGAGATGATAATTGTGTTAGCGGCAGCGCTGGACATATCCTGCCTGCTAATGTTGTTCCCTGACCATTTTGCTGCTTTTGCATGTTCATTATTACTGGAATTATTCGGTTAGTGTGTATTGGAGGCATGGGTAAATGAATTAGGCAGGAGCGTGCTCTTGAGTGGGAGTGGATGTAGGGTTGTGGCGCAGTCTCTAAACCTTTTAATGAGGGAGAAATTTTGCTGAAGACAGGGCTCTCTTAATGGAATTTCAGCATGATTAGAGGATAGCAGACACATGTGGAGAGTCCTTGTCCTTAGAAGCCTCTCATTCGCTATAGTTATCATTGATGCTCTGTCACTGACTCTCAGCCTCTGTTTGCTTCTAACCTTAGTGAAAACAAACATGATCTGACTCTTACCGCGTTTTGAACCTTTGCATTTTGGTTGTCCTTTCACCTACAAAGTACAGTTTATTTTAAAATGAATCAACAAAATTCAAATAAAGAACTTGTTTAATGAGGGAGTAGGGGAGTAATTTTTTTTTTTCCTTTTACTGCAAAAAGAGGTTGAAGTGGCTTAATGTGTGGCAGGTGAGGTTTTTTTTTTTCTCTTATGAAAGAACATGTTATTATTGTAGAGCGGCGTGAGGGACAGTGTGGAGGTCGGAACCCAAGTGTTGATGTTGAAAAGACAACCAGAACAAGTGGCACTCACGAACTAACCATCCAGAAGTACTAATCACAATTCAAATCATGAGGAGCCCAGTTGAAACACAGGCAAAGGTCGGTACTTTCACACGATTGACACCAACAAAAACACTCAATAAAAAAACACAATAGAGTCCAAGGATGCTACAAGTTATGCAGAAGCCTTCACCAGTCAGAGACTGGCACAGTCTGACATTCGAACCTGGGATAAAGAGGTGCAGTCGTGGTCCTGTCATGGAACGTGCGGCTCTTCAAAGTGGGTGCTACTGTAAGTGCCACAGTTCATTGTAGATATGGCCCAGCTGTGCTGGTGCTCTTGGTTTAGAAATGATGTGAGGTCTCATGAAACGCTGTTTCATGAAATCTCATCTACCCATCACCAGCAGATACCATTTTCAGGGCTTTGTCACACCGATTTTCTTCTCTCAACTTGTAACGGTGCAACATTTTAATTTAAATTTTAAGTTGGACAGTTGGTCTTGTATGAGTGACAGCGTGGTGGTCGTGACTCCCTGCATGCCAATGGTGGCCTGTTTGTTTTACCACAGTGGTAAATGTTTTAGTGAGGATGGTCAAAAACGCTGACGTCTATTTCATTTAATGTCCTGCAGTCTACTCATGTTGTTATCCTACTTGATCATCTTTTATATACTAACACTTAGTAACATAAATTCCGAACTTTAGAGCGCACCGGAGTATTAGCTGCACACACTATAAGCCGTCGGTGCAGTTGTGCTGTCTGCATCCAGCTTTTAACAAAAGAAAAGCAGCATCAAAACTTCACTCATGAAACAAACTCGAGTCATGCTATAAATATAATTAAACTCACATCTTTTATTTACAATGAAACACTCAAAATGTGCTGTTTGGATGTATCCAAAGTTTTACCTCAGTCGGTCTCTACTGCCTGTGATTTTATTGGTTTGATGTGACGAGTCACAGAATTTTGGCAGGAAGAAGCTTGTTTGACGTCAAAATCCATATCTTAGGTTCAAAGTTGTATAAACCGCAGGGTTCGGACCGCCAGAAAAAAGCAGGCTTGTAGTCCGGAATGTACAGTATTTTGGTGACACAACCTGTCTTGTCAGCAACCTGACTTTAGAGACATGAGTGTTTTAAACGTCACTTACAAGTGAATGAGAACTGATTCATAGTTGTTGTCATTCTCATATGCAAATTGCCATGGCTGCCTTCATGCATCATTTTAACTCCCAGCCATAAGATTTCAAATGATCTGTGTGCTCATCAAGATACGGCTCCCGTCAAAGCCTCATAAATTTGATCTTTTCCCAACGTCTGCTGGAAACTGGCAAGACTGGTCCGAATTGGTGTAACACTTTTGCCAAGATTTTTTTTTTTTTTTTTATAGTAAACAGTGTGAGGGTTTGAGTTGAGTGAAACATAAATTGATCTTAACCGCGAGCGAGTGAGACCGTGACATGTACTTTCAACAGATCACACACACACACACACACACACACACGCACGCACACACACACACAAATGTATTTTGATTTAGGCAGATTTGGTCGAATGATATCAAGCCAACAAGTTTCAGAGCCTCCCGAGACTTCTGCCCCTGAAAAAAAAAAACGTGTTTTCACACTCGAAGTAGAAGAAGAAATCTAAATAATTCTTGCGATTTCACCATACGAAAAAGCATTTTTGTTTTTCCCCTTCTTCAAATCTTGTCATTTATTGACTGAGCAGAGGTCAAATCCATGTCCAGAATAGAAACATAAGCGCAAATACAAAGGTTCAGATTCTGACTCAGAGGCACAAAGGTCAATGATACCAAATTGATGGTGAAAAAAACAGGCATTTGTATTCTGAGAGAGGGCAAGGAGGTCACAGTAACCTGTAACCTGGTGATCAAGACATAAAAATACTAGATGACAAGATGCAGGCCAAGTGGATAATTTGGCAAGGGCAAAGAAGAAAACTGTTTATACGTTGTGATGAGTGGTTGTGAAGGTGAATGACACGCCGGCCAGAAGGAGGTGAAAAGATAAAGATCATAATACGAGGAAAAAACCTCTACACGTGTGTTTGACTGACAGTTTTCCTCCAGACTTAAATTCAATAGAATTACCAGGAAAGATTTACTGTATACATGGAAAGATCTCTGACTAGCAGATCCCGATCTTGTGCCGGTCCCAGATAATGGCGTGAACTTTTATCATCACCGGTATATGAGCATTAAAAATATTTTGTGTGATCACTAATCTGCATTTTCAAGTTTAAATGGATTCAAACCCAGCTACATCCTGCAGCAGGAGACAAAGAGCCTGCAATACTTGACCCGATCAGTGTTGAAACACAAGGTGTTCAATTCCGTTTTGTGTGGAATTGTTTCTCGCTTGGCATCTGGCGATGAATCTCTGCACATGAGCCAAAACAGTTTTTACTCTTAATGCAGGAAAGCTTAAGTGAAAAAGCTGAAATTAAAGTGAGAAAAAAAAAAACAAAAACCCATTGTACTATGGTAAATTCAAGTTGAGACTCACTTGTTGTTGTTTTATTGTCCTCAAAAATCTCACAATAAAACCTCCTAAATTTACCATCCCAAGTAAATATATTGTTCATGGATAAATATGTTGTTCATGAAGACAGGAAGCTGCAGCCATGTTCTACCGTATCTTCCCTCTTCATGAAAATTAACAGCCGACAGTATCATAGCCTTAAACCACACAGATATTTGTCCTGAATCTGAGCTAAATAAATATAGAAATAAATAGCACTGACCTTTATTTACTTACCGCTTGCTGAGCGAGTATGGAGCCAGAAAAAGGTTTGTAATACAAAAACATGAAAATACATAAATAAATGTATCAAAAAAACCAAACCAAAAAAAAAACAAACAAAAAAAGACTGACATAGTTTACGGTTCTCAAATTCAAGTAAATGCACCGCCAAATGTCAAACAAATGATTTGTGAGTCCAACAGGCTCCGAAGATGCTCCAAATGCTTCTGTGATTTATATTTTTCATTGGTTAACACAGTCTGATCAGGATTCAGGATTTGAGTCAGGATTGTGGGCTCATGTTAGATGGATGGATGGACGAGAGATAGATCTTTTTAACAATAGGAAAAAAAATAATTTACAATTGGAGCTGTTTAAGTTTGCAACTTTATGATAAAGGACCAACCTTTTATTTAGTGTTTAGGTCATTATTACTTTTATTTTACTAAATGTTGAAGACATTTATGTACTTATAAACAATTTGTTGTCTTCATTTACTTGACTCCTAAACAAAAAATAGAGTTAAATATTGAAGCCATCTGGACAGATCAAGTGAACTGACCAAGTTATGTATCCCTGCTTTAAAAGTCTATAAACCGATGAAGAGTTTCTTCTCAGATTGTGTGTTGAAGACCTCGCAGATTCCTTCCAGCTCACTTTAATCTGCTGTTTAGTTCACTGCAGAATCTCTAATCCAAATTAATGAGCTTTTTTTTTTCAATTGCGAGCCTCTTAATGCCGATAAAGAGTCTAAAGATTTTTTTTTTTGTAGAAATCTATTATCTATTGTGATAAGTGTGTATTCATGAAAGAACCGATATCATTTAGGGCCAAGCAAAAGTTTTTCATCGAGTGTGTGGCAAAAAGGCTCATTGTGCGTGAGAACGTGGTGATGTTGCGCTCGCTGTCGTTTTTTTTGTCCGATTCACAATTCATCCTGTTGTCTGCTTCCTGCCGGTGGGTCAGAACTAAATTGTCTGTCAAAAGTTGTTCAGCTTTGCCACACGCCCCGAGGTCCTTCCACCCAAACATTCAGTCTTGTGAAAAGAAGCAGCTCTAATGGTGCGGTATTGTAACATGCACTTCATCACTTCTGCTGTGATCTACTTGTGCGCCTTTTATCTGGGAACGTATTCAAATGTTGCTCATGATCATAGGCCCTCGACCCCCAGGGAAAACATGATTAATGCCAGTGCATCACTACTTTTTTTAAACGTGAGAATGCTCATTATGGATCATCTGGGGTTACATCCATCAATGTGCGATGGATTAAAGCAACACTATGGATTATTAGATCCCGCTACAGTCGCTGGGCTTCATTATTTTCCAATCACTATTGCAAATACGCTCTGAGTTATAAGAACGGACAAGAGCCCGGCTGATCCTGATAATAGATGGAGGCAGACCACACTTGTGTTACCTGCTAAAATCATAACAGATTATTTGAGGGATTTTCTCCACGTCAGTTTGATAATCTAACACCTTGGAAAACCAGATAATCCGACGAAGATTTTGAAACCTGTTTGCATTTATAGTCCAGCAGCAGTCAATCGACAAACATCGCTTTCATATTCCGTACCATACATATCAAAATGTCATTCCCATTTTAGCCTCTTTAGGCCTGAGCTGTTTGTAGGCAACTGTTGCCTGCTCACTCTGCCCAACTGCTCCTAGTGGACACAATACACTTAACCTGGATAACCTTGACCCCAGCATTTGGATCAGTCCATGCTCATGCTCATGCACACAGTGGATGAGCATTGGTCAATCCATGTCAGAGATATAAACAAGACTGCAACGCAAGGTTCAGATTCTGACTCAGAGGCACGAAGGTCAATGATACCAAATTGATGCTAAAAAAAAAGGCACTTGTATTCTGAGAGAGGGCAAGGAGGTCACAGTAACCTGGTATTTTTTTCTAAGAACAACATGGAACTTTATATAGATAGGAATGTAACAAGCTGAAAAATGAATAAAAACAAGAGAGAAATAAAGCTCATTCAATGGACAACTCTTTGCTATTGCTGTCCACGACCATATATTATCCAGGATAAAGGACTTATTTGGTGAGACTTCTATATGTTGGTAATTTCTGTGTCTGTACATATGACATTTACACTTGCCTACAAAGTAATAACCGTTAAATCAGATCCATATTTCTCGCTGGCAGGATGGGAAAGCAGTTGGTTTCAAGTATCTCAGGGTTTTGTTCACAAGCAACAGCCTCAGTCACTAAGACACAGAGCTGAAAGGCATAGCTCTGAATTTAACAAGTTGCTTGACAAGCATTGGGTAGCGACTCATGAACATGATAGCTAGTGACGGGCCGATGAGGCTTCATGAGACAGTGTCCTTATTCTCATGCTCAGTAGATGGCGCAGTTGGTTTAAAAATGATGTGATGTTTCATTGTAGTGGTTGTTAAAATCCAAATATTTTAGAGCAGAGTACTGAAAATGAGGGCACTGTTTCATGAAGCTTCACAAAACGATAGCATATACATAAAAAAAGAGTTTTTAATGCAGGTCATACAGAGTTTCCCCTGATGGTCTCAGTCATTTGGGAGAGATTTGAAGTAGAACCTCTGCTCTTCCACATCAAGATAAGATAGTTGTGATGACTTATTTTTAGGAAGTCCTACAGGGAGGCTCGCTTGGGGACATCAAGAATGGGATGAATAGCATCCCATTCTTGATGTCAGTAATGCATCTCAAAATTCCCAAACTCAAACAAGTCTCTTCCACTTTGCTTTCTTAGGGTTTGGGTTAGTAGAATAGCACAAACTGAAACCGATTTACTTCACCAAACTTATTTAGCTTATTGATGCGAGTCACGGGACTCAAGGCATAAAGCAAAAACAGATTCAAACAGACCAAACGATTCTGGCAGCGAAAGTTCCAGCTGAGATAACAGTCTCCTCATCGTAATTCAAATATTATAAGAGCGGTCTGGGGATCCATTGTTTTGTCATTTAATAGCCTCAGAGTGAGGCGTGGCGGTGATGCAAACAAAGTGGGAGGAATGAAGCATGATGGCATGAATCATTGAGGATGACAAAATGTGAAAAAATGTTTAAAGCATGTTATTAAATATGGAT
Organism: Synchiropus splendidus; assembly: GCF_027744825.2. Classification (NCBI taxonomy): domain Eukaryota; kingdom Metazoa; phylum Chordata; class Actinopteri; order Syngnathiformes; family Callionymidae; genus Synchiropus; species Synchiropus splendidus. Next base: position 15,868,751 of record NC_071347.1, read on the forward strand.
GAAAATGTGTTTTCAAGGAGGACCTGGACGGGGGGAATCCATCACTGTATTGTAAAAATGCAGAGCTACTATTATAGCATGAATATTTAGCATTGTTTCCCCTTGCTGCCGCGCTTGCGAAGACAAGGAGGGAGAAGACCAAAAACAGGATTTTTAATATTACATGTGAAATGCAGTCAGTTAGATTTCCCTCCGTTTCATTTGAATACATTAACAATGAGTTAGGTTCTGTGATCAGAAGAAAACAGTGTCTTCTGACACCAAATAGCTCACAGATAAATAAAGTGTCAGAGGAAGTGTTTCAGTGCTGCACTTGAAGTCACAAACACCAGCACATTTGCACTGAAACCGAGTGGGAACAGCAGTGTTTACAATTCTCTATTAGATAGATTAGTCAACCTCTCCAAGGTCAGCAAAACAAAGGCGCACTCTTGTCGTCTAATCCCTCTAAGTCAACTATTAATTACTTCATGAATGTCTGAGGACTAAAGGGCGCTGGGGCCATAGCTCACGGAAATGTCATCAGGATCACTGGAAAAATTTGTCAAGGCTTGGTTTGTAGTTTTTTTTCAAAAGTGCTATCTTGGGGCAGCTGTGCAAAGAGTTCAGCATTACCTATGCTCAATATTGCAGTTTTCCGGTATGAAGACAACATTTTATTGGCCAGTTTTAACACATTTATTTTGGATTGTTAATCCTTTAAGTGGCCTCAGTGATTTATTCCTCCATGAGGGTGTGAGAAACTGCAGAGCCTTGTCAAATGACATGAAACCATGTGATCATCGCAAAGATATTTATTTGCCATCGAAAAGCCCAACCAACAGCAGAACCAGGTGCAAGTCATATTCATTAAATTTACTAAAGAAAAAAAAGGAAAAAAATACACTTGATGCAAACTGTTGAGAAGATTGGACTGAATAAAATAAATATAATAATACCATGTCTAAATATCATAAAATAAAAAACATACAGTATATATTTCATTTAAACTCCAAAGAAGATATCAGTGAAGTGTAAATGAACGTATTGCCATAAAACGTTCACATTAATTTTCAGCATAAACAAAAAACATCTCTTTGTGCATCTTTTTTTGCTCAAATACATCCTTTTTTAAGCCATGCGCTAGTGTGGGTAGCTGAGGTATCATGAAGCAGTATTACAGGGTTGATGAAACAGTGGTCCTAATTTTCGGAGGCCACTAAATGGCGCTCTTGGTTTAGAAATAATGTGAGGTTTCATTGAATGAGTTTAATTTAATTTTACAGCAGACAGTGCCATCTGGTGGCATGTGAAAATCACGGCACTGTTTCATGACACACCATCTATCTGTCACTACCTTGCAGCACAAACCTACGTCCACATTCAAAGTTGCATTCTTCAGTATGATAACTTTTGGATAGTCATCCACATCAATACCTACTGGATAGAAGCACAATAAAGCGTCTGCCTTTGTCGTCAGTGTAGGACGCAAAAGTCATCATTGCCAACATCGATATATTGGAGTGAGGGGTGTTTGTGGCGAAAGCAAAATCTGGATGTTTTTGCCTCAGCTACTACTCCTACGATTCGCCTTTGGAAAAGCAGTGTAAGATGGATAAGTACTTTCCTAAACCCAACAAGTAAATAAAACTTATAGTAAAAGTGTTTCCAACAAAGCATCTTGAAAACATAGGCAGGGTGAAGTTGTGACTGCAGGATTGCCTTTTGCTCCTTTGCACCCAAACAATGGAGGGCACAGGTGAAACCCAAGGACTGAAAGCCTGACTACAGAAAAATAAAAGACAGGAGTCCACACCACAGAGCCATCGCTGAGTGATGCCGCGCTGCTCTCAGCAGCGCCCTGTCCACAGCAAATGAGAAATCTCAGGTGTCCATTGAGGTGACTGTTCAAAGTTGAAATGTGATTTTTTTTCGCCCCACACTACTGCTGTGTCCTGTTTCACACAATAACTTTAAAAGTTAGTTGGCTGACCTTCAAAAGCCAGGAAAGGTAATGGATTCTATTCATCTGACGGCATGTTGTTAAGTTGATTAGTCGATGGTGCTGTGTAAAACCCAAGCTGCTTCAAAAATTGTCCCTTGTTTGTGTCTGCATGCGATGGCTTCTGTCCTCAAAGTTCAAAGACAACATATAATGGATGTCGACAACAGTGGATAAATTTCCAATGAGAACGTTTTACAAGCTCAGAGGTACAAGGTGGGCATGTGATAATACATCTACTGAGATCAAATGGACTCAATTCTTCTTCTTCTTCTGCCGCTTATCGGGAGTCGGGTTGCGGAGGCAGCATTTGGAGCAAGGAAGCCCAAACTTCCCGATCCGAACAAACCTCCTCCGGCTCTTCCCGGGGGATCCTGAGGCGTTCCCAGGCCAGACCGGAGACATAATCTCTCCAGCGAGTCCTGGGTCTTCCCCGGGGTCTCCTCCCGGTAGGACAAGCCCGGAACACCGCCCCAGGGAGGCGTCCAGGGGGCATCCGGATCAGATGCCTGAGCCACCTCAGCTGGTCCCTCTCGACCCCGAGCTCCTCCCGGATGACCGAACTCCTCACCCTATCTCTAAGGGTGCGCCCAGCCACCCTGCGAAGGAAACTCATCTCAGCCTCTTGTATCCGCGATCTCATCCTTTCGGTCATTACCCAAAGCTCGTGACCATAGCTGAGGGTGGGAACGTAGATCGATCGGTAGATCGAGAGCTTTGTCTTGTGACTCAGCTCCCTCTTCACCACCACGGTCCAATACAGCGACCACATCACTGCTGCTGCTGCACCAACCCGTCTATCAATCTCACGCTCCTCTTTTCCCTCACTCGAGAACAAGACCCCGAGATACTAAAACTCCACCACTTGGGGCAAGAACTCTCCACCGACCCGGAGAAGGTCCCGGTCCGATGAGGCCAGCAGAACAACATCGTCCGCAAATAGCAGAAATGAAATTCTGTGGTTCCTGAAGCGGATCCCCTCTGACCTCTGGCTGCGCCTAGAAATTCTGTCCATAAAAGTCATGAACAGAACCGGTGACAAAGGGCAGCCCTGGCGGACTCAATTTCTAAAGCATTGTCTCACGTAAAACCAGATGAGATGTTCTGGTGGATTACATGTTCTTTGAGCTTGGTGATGGCTCGATCAGCCAGAGTGAAAGGGAAGCTCAACAGGACAGTGATGTATTGTTTCCAGACAGGAAGCAAAGTTAGAAGTGAAGAGTTGAAGATGATGAGGTCATTGGGAGTGACTCCGAGCGACAGCTCATGTGGAGAAGCTTGGAGACAGAGAGAAGTAGAAGTTCCAGGTAAAAGAAGAGAGACAACCATCTATGTGTTAAAGGAGGCTGGGAAGAAGACAGATGTGGCTATTGAGGAGGAGACTGACTTGCTGTGGCCAACACAGAAGGCAGAAGCTGAAAGATAAGGAACCTTAAGGAATTATCCCCATCCAGGGCATTACCTGTGTCCACTGCTGGGTCGTATATTCTCTGCCTTGACAAGGACTTAAAAGACCTTCCTACTTCCAGCCTCTTGGTTTGTTGATGCTTGAACATACAGCGGCAGTGAAACTGTCGACATTCTCAACTGATAATCCTTAATACCTTCATACCCAGCAGCTCAAGTCACCTGCTCTGTGACATTGGTTTTGGCAACCTGACTTGGTGCTTCTCCTTTTCTAAAATAAGTTTTAACATCCTGTCATGCGATTTGATTTATGTCAACCATATACAGTAACAGGAAACAATTTTATTAAAATGATATTCACAAATATGCATTGTAATAATAATGATAATGATAACTTTATTCATGTAGCACACTCGCAAAGTCCTTTATTATTATTATTATTATTATTATTATTATTATTATTATTATTATTATTATTATTATTATTATTATTATTATTACTGTTGTTGTTGTTGTTGTTGTTTTTATTATTATTATCAAGGCATCAGTTTCATATCAGCTCATCACAATGTATCTATCATTTTATTGTATTTTATTGGGCTCCTGGTTCTGTTTTTTACTGTCGAGATTTTTATGCACTTGACAAGTTATGAATGAGTCCAATCTTTTGTGTCATATCTTGTTGTCTTTACACCTTGGTCGACAATCGCAATGAAAACACATGCATGCCATTAAAAATCATGGAAATGTCCGACCTTCACATTAGTGTCACTTTTACAGAAATGCAGTCTCACGTTCTCAGTGTATTTTGCAGTCTCTTCAGTTCTCTGTCCTTACGTCCTTATCATTATCTCTTTGGATGCTCAAGTTCCATTCCATTGCAGGCATTCAATATCTCATATCCTTGCTCTGCCGCACTATCGACTCACTCCTCTACAGTTTGCCAGCATTTAGTTGACAATACTAAAATGTTCTTTTCCCCTCTTTAATTCACATATGCAGTCCTATTTCCGTATACATGACACGAAAGAAATACATTAAAGATAAACATCTTTTATGGCGTTGCTGTTTACTCACATGCCATTTCCATAAACACAACATGAACACTTCAATGTTGCTCATCTTATTGTGTCTTCATTTTTCAGTACATCTAAATCATTCAGAGGGTGATATGTTTATATTTAAAAGATGCTATCTTTTCAGGGCATAAACCATGCGACAAGACATCAATATATGCGAAACTGGTGAAGCTTTGTAACAACAACCACACACTTTAATAGCAAAGGTGCAACCAAGAGGAGCATCGAAACAGAACAGACCAAAATGTGTCAAGGTAGAACTGGATCACGGAAAAAAAAATAAATAAATAAATAAAAAAAAAAATAAAAAAAAAAAAAATAAAAAAAAAAATATATATATATATATAAATATATATATATATATATATATATATACATATATATATATATATATATATATATATATATATATATATATATATATATATATATATATATATATATATATATATATATATATATATATATATATATATATATATATTCCAAATGATGAGCTCAGGTCACATAAAAAAGCTGTTAGCAAATCATGCAACCGTTTATCATGCTCATGACCCACTTTCAATAGATGAATAATCCTGTGACCCTCCTATGGTAATAGCTAATAATTCATGCAAAATATGTCCCTAATTATAAATACACATGCAACCGCCGTGGGACCAATGCGCGCCGTCAAATCTAAAGCAATCTAAGCACAGTAACACAGCGACGCGCTTTATTTTTTGGGCGTGGTCTTGCAGCTTTGAATTATTTTTTAAAAGAATGAGTTTTGTTCCTGTAATATCATTTCAGGAAGTGCTGAGCTCTCCATTTCAAGGGTCAACCCTTCCATTAATCTGTTACCATTTAAAACGCTGTTTCTGAACTGCTGACTCGCCTGCTTCAGACAAAAGGCCTCTGTCGACATTGACATTTGGTTGACGTACAGGCTGTCGGGATTATTCCATCATTTTCTGTATTCTGGTTTCATTGAGGTCGGAAATGTTGGGTCGGTGCTGTTGAGCGCGTGGCGCTGTTTCGGGAGCCTGGCGACCTTCGCTGGCAACTTGTCTGGTAATGTGGTAAGAAAATATTATGGCGATTTGGCTTCTGAGGTGTAATGCTTATTATATGGTAACAGGTACCAAATATAAACAGATCTCACTGTTGGTTTGTTTTGTGTCCTCTTGGCCCAGACACATTCAGTTTACTGTAACACATTCATGAACAGTTGGGTGAACAGTGGTGAACCAGAGCTCGATTCGATTCCATTTGGTTCACGATGAAATGGAGATATTTCAGTCAATTTACAATAATCCTGCTTAAATATGGATTCTATGTGAGCTTACGCTGTAATAGCAGATGTACCCTCTAACCTTTTGTGTTTTTAAAATCTTATTTTTTTAGATTCTGGTACAAACTACAGTACTACGTTCGCAACATGGTTAAAAAAAAAAAAAAAAGCATATTAAGCATTTGATAAATAGAATAGAACTGAAATTGAAGATGCTCATAAGAGCCACTTATACACAACAGAAAAGACATAAACAGAACAAGACTAAAACAAACAAACTACCACTAGCAGCACAAACAGCTAGGTATCTAGAAGGGCCATGCACAGGAAATTCAAAAAATAAAAAAAAATAAAACCGTTCAGGCAACATAGCGCTGCCAACTGAAGCGCCGCTAACCCATCTTACGCACATATAGCGCACCATAAATAAGGAATATTCTGAGGACTTGCTACGGAAAGCCTCCGATGGAAAGGAGTACGACAGAGTCAGGTTTAGGAGTTTACCTTGAGGACGAGTGAGCCATCAAACTAATGAAATGAAGCAATTTAAATGCAATTATTACCTCATTAATTTGATAGTAATTCATGAATCGAACTTTGCTTCACCTTCTCAGTTTAACTTAATAGTTTCTGAGGCTATAAAAGTGACTCCACAACACACCAAAGAGATCTTAAACTGCTGCATTGATCAAACTTTGTCATCCAGGAGACACATAGTAAGCAGTCTGTTGAGGTGGCTTGGCTTTTAGGAGCCATCCTGGACGCCTCCCTGGTGAGGTGGTCTGGCCATAGCCAACTGAGTGGAGACCCTGGGATAGATCTAGTGGCCTACCCCACAAGTTTGCTAAGGAGGTGAAGGTCTGGTCCACTTAGATTCTCCTTTTTCCTCCATAAAACCATCTAATTTTCATGTGCATTGTCAAAGGTGTGAATTTAAATCTCCACCCAGCGTCCCAAGAACATCATGCTACACACCAAATAAACAAAGATTCTCGCCTTATCTTGAAGTCCAGCCACTCTGTTGTTTCAGCTGCTTGTATTCATGCTCTTATTCTGTCTATCACTACCAAAGTTCATGACTGCAGGTGAGAATAGCGACATACGTTGACAGATAAAACTGTGAGCTTTGCCTTTTTGGGGAGTTAATATGCAGTAACTAAACATAAATAAATAAATAAAATACAAGTAACATCCGACTTACGACCGGGATCGGTTCAGTTTAACTTGGTAGTTTCTGAGGCTATAAAAGTGACTCCACAGCACACCAAAGAGATCTTAAACTGCTGCTATTATTGATCAAATATTCATCATGTAAGAGAAGCTACTGAGCATGTGATGACCCATAGCTCATCTTAACACAATGAGCCTTGGAGAAGAACGTCTACTCCAGCCGTGACAACTGATGCACGATGAAGGATTGGAGCTAAAATCCCTGTTCTTTCCTCAGCTCTGTTTGCACTGAGGCTTGCTTCCTCCCTGACAATACAGACTTGCTCAGGAACATTAGCGACAGTCAGCCATGGCCACGGCGGTGAGAGCAGCAGTGAACTCTTGGTGTGTGTGAATGAAAATCTGTAATTTACCTCCATCTACTCACCAATCCCCGACCACAGTGAAGGAAGAGCTTTCAAGGGAACATTTCAATGTGTGATCTGCAGAGGAGAACGAATATGAGAGGAAATGTTTGAAGCGAGAACTATGGTAATAAATAACGCATTGCGAGCTAATTGTTTTTGGCTCAAAGCTTCAGCCTATGAAAATAAATGAAGGTGGTGTTGACTCACACTGAGAGATTGGATGAGGATCGGATGATGGGTGGTTGGATGGTGCGCTGTTCAGGCCAGTAGCTCAGGTGCCCAAAGATCCGCCTGGTTATGAGTTGGTTGTTGGAGTAGGTTGGTCACCAGTTCAGCTGTGCCTCAATTCAACTCACTGTTGAAGACAAAGAGTCTTTGAATTATGGTCCTGCGGTCGCCACATGGCTGAAACAGAACATCCATCAGGTCTGTTGAGTCAGCAGCAGGGTTGAAGACCACGTCCCTTTGTTGGAGTTAAACAAAGAATCCAGGGCACGTGGCCCTCATTGCGGAGCACGCACACCGAGATGAAGAGCCAGGTTCCTAGAAGAGCGCTACAGTGCTCCGCTGGGGTCAAATCTCATGTCAAAAGCTCCTGAAACCGGCAGGACGAGAGCCTTTAAAGGGTTTATGCTAATGCCAGATATGAATAATCACCATCGGAACATGGACAGATTTTATGAAGTGAAACGTAATTTCCAATTAAACATCGGAGACACGGGCGCGCGCGTCGCTGCATTCGCATGATACGATCGTGCCGGCGACAAACTGATTAAAAAAATGTCAAATATATCACGTTTGACATATTAGCCACGACAAAACCCGCGATTACTCTTCATTATATACGCGCGACCATTGTTTTGCGAAAACACGAAATTGCCGTCGTGTGGTGCGAAATTCATGATGTGGAAGCCGACAATTAAACTCTTGTCTCCCAATTACGCAGAGGAATTTGATGAGAGGACTTCTTCTGGCAGTGAGCTAATGAGTTGGTTTTTCTGAAGCCCCTGCACCGCGGGGTGGATTTACCGCCTGCCATTAATTTACACTCTGATTTACTCCGATTAAATGCCTATTTTATGGAATCACAGCGTAAGGAGCTTTCATAAAAAAACCAATAGACCAGTAAACAATACAGGAGAAAATTTACATATGGTTCTGAATGTTTGGAGGGAAAAAGAAGGCGCCAAGAACCGAAAAGATAGAGAAGATGGTGAGTGATTCAGTCGCAGTGGACGACCATATTGTTGTCAGCTATAATGAAATGTCTTTGCTGAAGGAAATGCGTCGCATGAAAGACCAGGTTTATGTTCCGCAGACGGTGAATGAGACGACACAAAAAAACCCTTTTTGGGCTGTGTGACATTTCGTGGAGCCTTTATGGGACCACGATGAGTGAGAGCTCATGGGCCTTAGGGTTGCGGCACCTTCAGACCACAACACTAGCGTCTGACAGCAAAGATTCAGAAACAACAAGTGCGGTATATACAACAAGTACCATGCAAGAAGGGACAAGCTCAATGTGGGTGGCAGTTATTCTATGCAAATCCTTAACTCCATGGTTGGGCTCCTTCATTTTCCCGCATTGTTTCACATCTGCTTGTGAGTTTCTTATATATTGTCAAACTTTCGCTGCTGCTCATTCATTGGCTTTGTTCATGGCTCATTGACAAGTGACCCATCACTTCAATGGCCAATCTGATGGCAGTGACGTCACTTCAGCATGGCACGCCAGAACCATGTAGCGTCCCAGCAAGTCCAGGAAGAACATGATAAAATGCATGTGGAGATTCTAATAAGTCGAAAAGAACTGCACAAGGGTCCACAAGAAGCTTTGTCATCCAGTAGAGAGTTGAAGTGCTGCTCCGCCACATGGTAAGCAGTCTGTTGAGGTGGCTTGGCTTTTAGGAAACATCCTGGACGTCTCCCTGGTGAGGTGGTCTGGGCAGAGCCAACTGAGTGGAGACCCTGGGATAGATCTAGTGGCCTACCCCACAAGTTTGCTAGGGAGGTGAAGGTCTGGTCCACTTAGATTCTCCTTTTTTCCTCCATAAAACCGTCTAATTTTCACGTGCATTGTCAAAGGTGTGAATTTAAATCTCCACCCAGCGTCCCAAGAACATCATGCTACACACCAAATAAACAAAGGTCCTCACCTTATCTTTAAGTCCAGCCATTCTGTGGGGCAAACTCATTTCAGCTGCTTGTATCCATGGTCTTTCACTCCCAAAGTTCATGACTGCAGGTGAGAATAGCGGCATACGTTGACAGATAAAACTGTGAGCTTTGCCTTTTTGGGGAGTTAATATGCAGTAACTAAACATAAATGAATACATTATATACAAGTAACATCCGACTTATGACCGGGATCGGTTCCAACCAACCGGTCGTAAGTCAGATTGGACGTAAGTAGAATGCCACAGCCAACACAAGGGTTATACAGTAGGTACTACTATAGTGGTAGATCACTGTGGGAGAGTGAGATGCTGGAATACGGTGCTGCCGTAACTGCTACGTGCTGCGGTGCCAGACATTGAATAAATAAAAAATAAGCATCTGCTGGCTGTGGTTGAGCAGGTTGTAAGTCGGATGTTACTTGTACAGGAAAAGACAAAAGGATGCTCATGATAATATACCATCTGTGAAGCAAAGGAAACTGCATTCATTATGACCTCTTCAACGTACAGTTGACACAATGAAATAAATGTGTGGCTGCCTTCCTAGCTAAAGCACAACCCAGGTTAATTTCAATCACAAGACTTGGAAAGGAGGATAAAAGAGTCCCTCTTTTATCCTCCTTTCCTCCCCTCTGCACCTTGTACCTGCAGGTTTGTTTAAGCATTTCCACGCAATGTTCGCCATTTCTTACAGCCTTGGCATCATCATCAATAGTCATTTAGAAGAAGTACGCTTTCCACACCACTGGATGCAATGAAGATTCATCGCCACCATTTCATAGGGGCTTGTGAAAGATGCGCGGAATAAGGGAAGGAGTCCACCGGCTATTGGGTTAATCCCACTGTTTGGCCTTGTGTGTCTTCTGAGGCGGCTGCCTCGGCTAAAGCAAGATGAATGATCACAAATGAAAATTTGCAATAATCTTCATACAGTGGGGGAAAAGCGGAGGGATACCAGGGCATTACAACAGCCGTGGATATTTTATAGTTAAAAAAAAAAAAGAAAGAAGATGAGAAATGAAAATAGGAACACGACGCTATGAGTCAAAGCTCATCTCTCCTGCAGCTGTGCAGGTAACCTAAAAATACTCCAGACATGCTCACCCAAAAGCTGTGTGTAATGGAGACTATTTTAGGGAACATTTTTTAAGCCAAATAAATCCCTTGGTGAAGAACTTCAATATCATTAAATACTAATTATATTAACGCATTTTTCAAAATTCCTGTCAAGCGCATGTCACCTGGAGGATGGGTTTTTATTTGAGTTGTTTTGTTTTTGCTTCCATTTTTATCGATTATAATTTTGCACTGTAACATACACTTGAGTTTGGCTGGGAAATTTTCAGTTGAGTTTGAGAGACATATCCACTCAGTGGTTCCTTTACAGTCCTGTACATACTGTATATACACAGTACAATATAAATTCCCTGTAATCTGGGTGTGTTTTAGCAATAAAAAATGATTTTGAAATGCTATCATTTCAGATACTATTCTTTTCATACATGTCTTTACCTTTATATTATGTAATAGTTGAATCACGAATAAAAAAAGACAAAACAAAGCACACTTTTTCCTAAGCACCAAGAATGCTCTGCCATTAACAGAAAATCACGTTTGTTCTTTACATTATCTTAGTAATTGTACTACAAACAAATTTTATTTTGTCTGCACAAAAATTATTATTTTTTTTTAGATTAAAGTACATTAAACTACCAACTAGCTCCAAATTGGGCATATATTGCTTTGTATTGCAGTGAGTATGGTGGGAGAAAGTCTCCTGTTTGTCAGTTTGTTGGCAGAATATGGTCAGTCAGGGGTGAAGAGAACAGACTCAAAGAGTATTGTCGAACAGTAAAATTCTTCTCACTCATCCAGAATGGGGAGATCTGGCGTTTTTCTCCTTCTCAATGAAGGGATCAAGTAAGATGGATCTGGGAGTTTTCTTAACTGCACTGCTGCTATGACAAATAACTACAAAAAGGACAAGCACTTTTCTTTCTCGCTCAAGTGGTCGACACGGGTTTTGGATGATGGGTGTCTTGTGGCTCCCTTGGAGGCACGGCCAGGCGAATCTGTCAGAGACTTGAATGAGAAACGGTACCTCTCCGTGGAGAAACGAGTCAGTAAACGGGATGTGGGCTAGTGGACCAGAAAGAAGGATGATAGCCGAAATCTGACTTGGGAAAGTTGGGTATCACACAGAAGCCGCATAAAACAGATGAATTAAAATGGTTTTATCGACGTTATTTTGAGGGATTATGCGAGTGGCATTCTGAAAAGAAAACACTTTGTGAGTCCTTCTGACTCTTTGGCTTGATAAGTGTGCGCGTGGAGCAGAGCAGAAAGGCATCTAAACACAGATAAATGAAGAGAGTGTGCCAGTTTCATATTATACGGGTGAGAGTTTGGGGAATGAATTATGGCCGGCTTTCAACAGATGTTATACAGCGGGTCCTGCATAAGTGCACCGGACTGTCAGAGTGCTTTATCATTTCACATTTTCTGTAAATGCAAATACACAGCCTGAAAGTTGGCCATTTTCACCCTGCGCTGGGACATTTCATTAGCATAAGGGAATGTTTGGTGGGAGATAGGACTCTCAAAATGACCTCTTTACTTCCCTAACCAGTGGTGTTTTCTGTCTGGCGCTGGCACTTCTCGCCCAAATTTGCATGTAGGGGATGCGGTTTCCCTTGATTTAGATCCTCCAAAGAACTTCCTCACCATGTTTTCATGTGGACGTGGAAAAAAAAAAAGGCATCTCAGACTTTATATGCAAGACACGGCCCAATCATTCGTGGCCACTGAACCGTTCAGCTCCTCTTCCTTAATGCTGAAATATGTTTTCTCCTATGGCTCTGCGGTTTTCAAGACATTTTGCTTTGAGTCTTAGAGTGAAAGACACCAATCACTGATTTCATGGACGGACTCATCCGTTTCTGAAGACGCACGCTTGACCAGAACAAATACAGAAAGTACTCAGAAGTGTCTTCAAGCCCCAGAAAATCCCTGCCAGACTTTGGCACGGAAGTGAAAGACATGGAAGCCATACAACTTAGAACTCAACTTAAAAGAACGCTAAATTATGCATAACATAAACAGCCATACATCCGTCCTTTCGCTACATTTAACACACTGTAAAAAATACTTGACCACATGCACAAATTGTACGCAGGAGACACTATTCTTACTCCAAAGGCGAAATATATTGACGTTGGTAAAGTGAAATTTTGCATCCTATGTCGACAGTTGGTGTTTCAATGATTCAATGACAGTGATTCTTAACCATAGGGCCGAGGGCCATGGTTGGGCTGTGAGTGCCCCCGAGAGGGCCGCGAGAGGTTTTCTGTTTTACACCACTGGGCTGTGAGAAGCGCAGGTTTAATACACTTGCCACATATGTTGGCAGTTGTGTGTCATTGAATTGACAGCTGTAAAGTTGTGATAGTTACCAACTATGGAGAAGTTTTGAAAAGTAAAAATGCTAAAGAAAGTGATGGCGCCCCCAACTGTAAAAACTGTTGTTGTTGGAGCAGTTTTTAAAATGAATTAAAACATTTTACGGTGATACTTTCATTGACACATTACTTATCTTTAGATAAGAACTTTAGAGTTTATTTATGAAAAAAAAAGATTTATGAAGAAAAATATATTTAGATGTTGTTTTATTATATTCATTTTATTCCAAATTTTATTCATGACATTTAGTTTTTCCAATCTTCTTAATACTTGGCGTTGGGAGTGTGTGCATTTTAGTATAGAGAGTTTCCCATCATCTCCTTTTCCTTTTCACACGCACATATATATATATATATATATATATATATATATATATATATATATATATATATATATATATATATATATATATATATATATATATATATATATATATATATACAAAAATAAAAAAATAAAAATAAAAATAAAGACACCAGTGTGACATTCTAAAAATAAAAAGCTGCAAATACATAAAAAATACAAATACAAAAAAATAGATTTCACTGAATAAATTGCAGTTGATGCTTTACCATCCACTGGGGGTAGTAAGTCAAAAAAAAAAAATCTAAGACCCGGCAATGACCTTTCGCTGCAGCTGATGATTAAAGATGACATAATCCTGGGCCCTAATAAGGAAGGTATGATTATAGACTGCACGAGGAAGGGAAAGGACCACACTATTATCATGGCACAGATCTGGAAGCGGAGGCGTTTACACTGTCTCTTTTCCATTACCATCCTGTAATAGAGAATTCCAATGCGTTTGTCAAAGTAGTGTGGCATGAATATGCAAAGATCACTCACCTCACAGGATTATATGTATTAAAGTGACCAGAACCGTTTATATATTCATGAGGGGGGTGATGGCTGTGTTATGAGTGCAGGGGAGTAAGGTGCTCGAAGACTGACAGCTTTCTTCCAACCACAGACAAAGAGCCATTCAACACTGTAATATCCTACAAATGAGGTTTCACAGAAACATAGAATAGAAATTACAACACTCAGCAGAACCTGACTCAAATAGTCAAATGTAAATAGATTCCAGAGACACACAGAGGTTCACGAGGGTGAAAAACTTTCCTTTCACTTTCAAAGTAGAGGACATCTTTCGGCAAAAGCTGCAGCTTTGCGGTCATCTGTGCGACTTCGATATCATCAACAGCTCCGCGGGGAAACAGAGTTGGTTTCACCTTTGACCAGCCTGATTTGATATTGTCAAATGTGTTCCCTGGTCCCGCCGAGACCGGACCAGCTGCTCTTCCCTCCCCAGATCCTGTTCATCATGTTCCAGGCAGTGAATAATAGAAGATGGATACAGGAGGGAAGCGCGAGCGTGTCAGGGAGGAAGAAGAGGGAGTCGGATGCTTTGTGGGAGAGAGAGAATGACCGCGTCGAGACTTTCCCAGTAGGCTGTCCAAGAGCAATAGTTTTATCATCCATGGCGTGTCAGCATGTGAGCACAAGTGTGGTCTAACAGTCTCTCACCTCCTCCTCCTCCTCATATTCTATCGCTTTGTTTTGTCTCTCTCTTGCTGCTGCCACTACTGCCAAGTCCCTGGGAAGTTTGGGCGGAATATCAATGAATCCATCACTATTAATGTCTCATATACAGTTAAACTGTAAGCAAAGCGAAGCCACAGCGCCCAGCGGGGCTCAGTGGCAGCACTCCCTTTTAGTCGAGCCCAGCCTTTTTGGGAAGATCATCGCGATCCACTCGTGGTATTAATACATGGCAAAAATTAAGAACGCCTCAGCATGTCTCACAGATATGAGCGCCAATGGAAAAATGGAGGTGAGAAAAGGATGTGTCTCCAGGTGGCTGGAAATGAATGGAAGAGGAACGACAGTGGAAAAATAATAAGAAAAAAAAAACGTGCAGGAATGTGTGAAGTCCAGTTGAAGCGCGTCTCTGCTGCATCGCATCCCATTTCACACTGAATTCATCTCACCAAGTGTTATCCTGCTCTCCGGCCGAACATGTTTGAAGCATAAGGAACAGTTTAACACACTTTGAACAGAAAACCAACTCCAACATTTTTGGAGGCATTTTCATGTTTGCATCTTGTCCACTAAGGTATCGTAAAAACTAGCTCTGTATCATTCTGTCATTGGGCAGAAACTTGTTCTGTAGTAAATGAAATCCCCAAACAAGTAGTACTTGCAGTGCACATTACACATAAGGTTACTTCAAGTTTTGTGTATATATATATATATATATATATATATATATATATATATATATATATATATATATATATATATATATATATATATATATATATATATACATATATTCTTCTTTGCTCACGATTCCACAACAAATGACAGTATACATTCCTTAAAAAGTGTGAGTAACGTTGTTCAAATACTTGGATAAATTGGTTTTTTTTTTACAGCTGGTTTAAATGCCCTTCAACAGACAATATTTTAGCCACAAATAAGTTTTGTCTACTTGAAGTCAGTGACAAAAACCCTATTGCATCCGTAATATATTTAAATTTTACCCTCAAAAAGTGGTATGGCATTGAAACATTTTTTTATTGCAATGGTAACCAACATTTTACACCCATTTTTTGAAACCAATTCACTTTAATTTGTTTCCGACATTTCCAAGTTGCTCTGCTCGATGAGTCCGGGACAGAATCCGTCACTTCGCACAGAAGAATTGGTCACATAGGAAATGAAATTCATCCAATCCGAGACCTCAAACCTCAAGGATAATTCCTTGCGTATTGTCACAGAGGAGATCTGAACTGTTGTCATGACAATGATTGACACTCAAGAGACAGCACTCAAACTTGCCACGTATTCAATAAGAGCTCTTCTTCTGTATCCTCGAATTGTGTTGGACGTTGCCTTGGCTCCTTTCATGTTTGTCATGGAGAAACACTATGTGGAAACAGAGCAGCTTTTACCAAAATATCATTTTACATGTACCTCAACCATCTACTGTCAACTAAAACTAGACCTAACTACCACCCAGTTTTGATTCCTCCAACCAAGCATAACTTTTGGTGTTTGAGCAGCTGATTTCCAACGGCATGGATGAGGATTTCTGGAGGTTTTGGAGCTGCTTCATTTCATCATCCAACTTCTCTTTACTGCTCCGCCACTGTTGGATGCTGCAGTTCAGGGACAATATGAAATATACTCATTCTATTCTCATTGTTATCATGAGAAAGGAACTATCTTATTTTGCAAGCCTTGACACAGTCGAAGTTCTGACCAAGGAAGTTTTGCAAACTTTTAATTGTTATGCACCAGTGGCCACAAAGTGGTGCTCAAAAAAGGTCAATCAAAGCAGTTCGCTCATAAATGAAATCAGTGAACTGTAGCACACAGCACAAATCAATTTGGGTGGTATTTAAGAAGGTTTGTTTTTCTCTGCGCTGCAGCACTCGCGGGTTTTCATATGCCCAACCCAACTTTTAGCTCCGATTTTTCGACAGAGAATAGAATAAACTTAAATAAACGAAACGTTTCTCATCTATATTTTCACTTAAATTGTCTTCATGGTTGTTCATCACCGACTTTTACATGACAAACATAGATCTAAGTCTTGAAGCTTGAGAGGCTTCATGAAACAGTGAGCTCAATTTCAGTGCCCACTTAATGGCACTATCTCCTCTAAAATCTTTAGATTTTGACAACCATATCAATGATACCTCATATCTTATTTAAACCAACAGCGCCATCAACTGAGCACCGAGATTAAGAACACTGTTTCATGAAGCCTTATAGTTATGAGGCAAGGAGTTAACCTTGATGTTTAAGCCGAAGTGCAGTGATGGGAGGTATCATGAAACAGTATTGCAGCATTGATGGTTGTTCATCACCAACTTTTACATGACACACACTCTCCATTACAAAGATCTATGAAAGTCTTGAAGCTTGTGAGGCTTCATGAAACAGTGAGCTCAATTTCAGTGCCCACTTAATGGCACTATCTGCTCTAAAATCTTTAGATTTTGACAACCATATCAATGATACCTCATATCTTATTTAAACCAACAGCGCCATCTACTGAGCTCGAGATTAAGAACACTGTTTCATGAAGCCTTATAGTTATGACGCAAGGAGTTAACCTTGATGTTTAAGCCGAAGTGCAGTGATGGGAGGTATCATGAAACAGTATTGCAGCATTGATGGTTGTTCATCACCAACTTTTACATGACACACACTCTGCGTTACATAGATCTATGAAAGTCTTGAAGCAGGATCTGAGGACCTGTTTACCAAGCAAGAATACCTCAATTCATATTCTGCATTTGTGCTCTCACGACTTGTGTTGCACAGCATCAGCATTTTAGTGAATCATACGTTCCGATTACTTCTAAACTAACCTGCGTAACAGCGCCAACATCACGAAGCACAGGGTGTGCCCTCTACTTTCAAGTGTCCAACTATCCAAAAATCACCACCTCCGTAGGAACGTATACTCTACAGAGCGAGGAGATGAATTGGCTGTCCAGGCACATTATAACACAAGTTATAGCATTCATGACTTTTATTAATTTGCAAAGACTTACTGAGAAGCTAAGTATGTTATATATATATATATATATATATACATATACATATATATATATAGGCTCTAAATCATATGGCTGGATAAAGAAAGGTGTTCAGATGTTCACAGATTTATTGATTGGCTGCTGCGGTGGTGCACCTTTCTATATCCATATGGCTGCGGAATTATTGAGAACCATTAATAATACTGACAGAAGCAAATTACGGCCAAGAACACCACGCTTAAAAGGGAAGGGGGGAAACCGGCAGTGGTCTGGGTCGGCTGTTAAAACATGGCGGCATCAAGAGTTGTATTCTGTGCCGAAATAATGCTCTGAAAGGTGACTTTTATTTTACATCTGAAATATTCCTTTTCTTTCTTCTGCATTTTCTCTGGGAAGAATTGTTCTTTTATTACTATACATCTGGATTAGGGCTGAGACTCTAAGGGATTCATTTAGATGAATGCCAGAAAAAAAAATAAAAGATGTTCTGAGCATGTTATGAGAAGTGATGGGCTTGTGAGGCTTCATGAAACAGTGAGCTCAATTTCAGTGCCCACTTAATGGAACTATCTGCTCTAAAATCTTTAGATTTTGACAACCATATCAATGATACCTCATATCTTATTTAAACCAAGAGCGCCATCTACTGAGCACCAAGATTAAGAACACTCTTTCATGAAGCCTTATCGTTATGAGGCAAGGAGTTGCTCATAACCTTGATTTAAGCCTATGTGCAGTGATGGGAGTATTGTAGGGTTGATGAAACAGTATCCTAATTTTCAGAGACCACACGGTGGCGCTCATAATTCAGAAATGACATGAGGTTTCATTGCATTAGTTGTCCAAGTTCCAACATTTTATAGCAGACAGTGGCATCTCGTGGCCACAGAAAATCAGTACACTGTTTCATGAAACCTCACCTACACTTCAATACTGTCATGGAAACCTCACCTGCCCATCACTCGGCATGTGTACACTAATGTGTTCAATGATCAAATTTAAGATGCACGTGACCACTGGTGATGGAAAGATGAGGCTTCATGAAACAGTCTCCTCATTTTCAGTGCTCAGTAGTAGTTTAAAACTGATGCGATGTTTCATTGAAGTGGTTGTTAAAATCCAAAGATGTTAGAGCAGAGAGTGCCATCTAGTGGGCTCTGGAAATGAGGACACTGTTTCATGAAGCATCATAAGCCCATCAATTTGACCATTCTGGTATCTATTACTGAAGTATTTTCATTAAGTCATGAATTAAGTCCTATTTTTGGTTGGTGGGAAGAAACTGGAGTGTCGGGAAGCTCAGGACATACACACTCTCCAAAGAAATTTGACACAATCTTGGGGGGTAAGGGACGATTACCTAAGTGCACACCCCGTAAAGTCGATATTAGAGTGGGAAACATTTTTGTTGGATTTGGTGAATATTGTTCTTCAAATGTTTCAGTCTGTAGTTGTACTTGGTAGTACAACTCTGTACTTGGACATGGAAAACTATGGGCCAATGGTCAGTTATACAGCACCAAGATCAACAACAATAATGCTGATGTATGTGAATACTTGATCATTGAACAGTGTTTTGATCTTCAGACAGGACATTTCAACAGCGTCCAGTAAACAGTGATATTTTGCCTGGTAAACCCAAAGATTGGGTGATATGTACAGGGAGGTCCATGTGAAATCAACACATCTATGAAAGCGATTCCCCGCGGAGCTTTGCTGTGATCAATTATTGATGTACAGAAGAGAGCCAAGAAACTATATTTAAAGACCAACTTATTTGCATTCGAGGATTTTTCCCCCCCAATCTTGAAAGAAAATAACTGTATTGAGTATTTATGCTGAAGCCTGTGATGAAAATAAAATGAGAGATGAGGTTGAGGAAAGAAGGGGAAGCGAGATCAAATGCAGAAGGCAGAAAGCCTTGGAGGGTTATAGAAATATAGGACCATGCCGATGGATTTTCTTGAATCCATCCTTTTATATTGCACTATTATTGAGGCACAGTCTTCCAAAAAAATAATTGGTAGAAATGAGTGGACCCCTGAAACATTATTACATGTCAACAGCTCCCACTCAGGTGCCTGTTTTTAAGGGTTAAAATGAAGTTCTTGAGTTCAACAAGTGGGGTCCATCTGTCCACCCATGTTGCGTAACAACACATATTTATTCATCACAACAAACCAACCAATAATCTATAAGCTATCTGGACTTTCCATCTCTGCAGCGTGAGTTTGTGTACATAACCTCTGAAAAATTCAAAATAAAACGGAGAGAATATTCAGCTGACAGTAGCACAAAACTCCAGCAAGATGTGGAATAATAATTCAATTCAGTGGGAAAATATTATCCCGCTCTCTCATGAATTAATGAAAGACTTTCTGTCAGTTTCTGATCATTAGCAAATGATGTAACTGGATATCTCGTATCGCTAAGCGCCATCATCAGCTTGAGTGTGCACCACATTACTCTCTGACAAATTACCTGCAAAATGGACCAATCTCATTTCGCCAAAGTGCACAGTTGGAAATGTTAAGTCGAAAAACATGAATAAATGTCACTTCTAATGCTCTTAAATTGAGTGAAGTCTTTTCTTTTTTTTTGACAGTTACAAGTGGAGTTTTAGAACCGTCTTACGGAGCATAGAAACGATATGGACTCAAGCACATACATGGGAAGATTCTCCCCGTTGGCTTGAACAGAAGTAGAAGTCAACAACTCAAGAAATGCAAACAAGAAGAAGCCTATTCTCGGCATTTAAATGTTGCACTTTCAGGTGTTTTGCAAAAAGAGTATTTAAGGCTGAGTGTACTATTTAGAAGGACTTGTTCCTCTCTGTTGTGTGTGCTCCAGTGTTAGTTCCTGGCTAACTGTGCTTGTTGTGTGAGCAGGTTTTGAGACTCCCTCTGACTATAAAGGATATCAATATTTCATATTGTATAAATGAACTGCTGGATGGTGGTCTGCACTCTCTGAGTACTTTTCTTTTGGTAGACAAATTGTACCCTTTTATTTGCATTCACATACATTCACTGTTAAATCTAGGAACCGTTTGTCAGCTGCTTGTATTTTTTTTTTCATCTGAAGTATGTAAATGTTGCTACATCATTTAAATGTGTGAGAGTCTCCTTTATCTCTGTGGCTTCCTTTGGCACATAATATTGACATTGTGTCGTGATGCAACACATTGTCACTACTTAGATGTCAAATTCAGAGAAGTTTCAGCTTCTGCTGTGACTGTTTTGGGTTTCGAGTTGGGGTGGCGCTCCATTTCTGTCTGAATATCCATTCATGTGACTTGGTATATATAGAGTGTATAGCACCGCAGATGCTCATGTTATTCATTCATGTGAGCCTATTTGTTGGCAGTATGAGTAAAGTACAGAGTAGTAATGGATGGATCAGAATCAGAATCAGAATCAGAATAGAATTTATTGCCATGGTCAGTGGGGAGCCCACCAACTAGGAAAGTGTTTTGGAATAAAATGCTGACAAAAAATATATATATATATAATAATAAAATAAAATAAAATAAAATAACAAAGGCTGTTCATGAATTCAACAGTCTGACAGCCGAGGGGAAGAAGCTGTTCCTGTGACGGGAGGTTCTGGTCTGGATGGACCGTAGCCTCCTGCCAGAGGGAAGAGGAACAAACAGTCCATGTCCAGGATGAGAAGGGTCGGCTCTGATCCGACCTGCACGTCTCTGGGTCCTGGAGGCATACGGGTCCTGAAGAGGTGGCAGGTTGCATCATCTTCTCAGCAGAACGTACGATGCGCTGCAGTCTGCTCTTGTCCCTGGAGGTGGCGATATATATATATATATATATATATATATATATATATATATATATATATATATATATGATAAGGTATCATGAAACAGTGCTGCAGCACTGATAAGACAGTGTCCTCTTTTTCTCTGGACACTGGGTGGCACTGATGCTTTAGAAATGATGTGAGGTGTCACTGAATTAGCTGTTCAAATCCAAACATTATACAGCAGACAGCGCCATCTGGTGGCTGGTGAAAATCAGTACACTGTTTCATGAAAGCTCAGCTACCCATCACTCAAACATAGACCCCATCCAGTCCTACCAAACAGCACCGAGGAATAGGAATATTATGACTCCTTTCTTACACCTGTGCGTCGGCACTGAACACGGAAGGCTGACTTTGGGGGCAACATTGGACACAAAAGTCCTCTTGAAAATAGGCACTATTTGATGCCGCCAGAGTGAGAATGGGTTGCAGGATAAAATCACTTTTTGAAAGATGCTCATCATTTTTCATAATACATCAGTGCTGTAGTTCCTTGCTACACTAAACATGGCGCATGCTTTTATTTTATTGGGACTTTTTTGGAAACCACCAATTTCAGGTGGCGCTTTAAGACGCATCAATACGTGACGTAAAGCAAGCTTGTAGTTGATGTAACTGATTTCCAATTGTGATTCTAATACCCGTTTGACTTGGTTTAATGGGATCACATTTAAATTGAGAATGTAACGTGGCGCCGTGAGGGATTATATAAATAAAAATGAATGCATTAAACCTTTATAAGGGCACACTTCTCTTCCAGGGCCGTGAAAAACAACACGTGTTTCCTTAAGGAGCTGACAAACCTTTATTGAAATGTATAATCCAATCTAGGCCCCGGCTTTTTGAGGACATCCACGCCGTCTCCTCTACATAGGAACACATATTTGCATTTTGATCCTATTTGAATAATTGCGTTTTCACAGAGCCCCGCTGAAGTTTGTTTTCATTTGATAGCCCCAGATTAGTTCCATTGAAAAGATAATTATTCCCTTTGGTTACATCTCTCATTTGAGCTCTCTGCAGCGATAATATTGGTTCAGGGCCTTCTGCCTGCGACCCTGCCGCACTGCTCTTTCATCAGTCGACTGTCTTCCTCCGACTTGGAGGGTTACCTAATGCGTACTCATCTCTGGCAGAAGGCTGGCTCAGACTGACGGAAATGTGAGAAAAGCGTGCGGCGCTGGCACCGGGAAAGAGACCGCGCGGACTCTGAGGGAACTGAATAATTGAAAGCGTCTCCAAAGGATTCCATTTTTGATGGTCAGGCTATGAAGTAGATGCCAAGGAAGTTTACAAGATGTTGAGTGCTGTCTTTTCAATGAAATGGTAATGACTCGCCTCTGCGAGGCGGGGTTTCGGTGGAAAAGTTCTTTGTTCCTGGAGCTTTATTAAAGCACCCTGCGCTCTGTCACCGTGATGTGATTAAAGGATGCGTCACCTCCAGTCAGCCCGTGTACATCGAAAAACAGGATGAGGTCTGTCTGGTATTTCGCACTCCGACGCGGCACGCCAGGTTCAACCGTGCCGGTACAATATCTGGAATCAAGAGGAGCTCATCAATCATGTGTGGCCTTTGTAGGCAGCGGCGACATGACACGCTGTGTGTAAATATGTGCATGTGAATTTCCAATCTCGCTTTGTTATTCTGTTTGTCCACAGCGCCTGCATATCCACATAAACACGGGGTATTTTTAGAGTGTAACATTTAAGATGATGTGTGTGTGGAGATCTTCAAAGGCAGAATTTCGGATGCAGCAGAATACGCACGTGGCTTTTTAAAATAGCACTGCAGCGCTAAGGTGGGGTGAAAACTTTATGATACAGTACCTTGCTACAGCAATTTTCAAGATTGTTAAAACGCCCTCTATAACAACGCGACGCACTCAACGCTGCATCTTCATTCACCTGGTCTGTGGTTACCTCCACTGGATTGGAGTCTTTCACACGGTGAAATGGAATTTCAGAATGACAAAAGATCAAAGCCATTATGATGGAATCATATGGATTTACAGACTTAACCTCATCGGTGTTTGCAATGGAGGGTCTTCTCTGCAGTTGCGATCTGCAGCTTCTACTATTGATTATGTGATTTTATTTGACCTCGAGTTCATCACTAACTGTGATTGAAGAGCTGTATCAAAATAGAAAGTATGTGCGTGTTCTTCAACGTGAGCCGCAGACTCCTGCATGCGTTTCACCACACTGTAGTCGCCTGCACAGTTCCCTGCAGAGTGGCCCGTTGGGGAAGGAGTAAAGGCCGAATCATTTTATAAGCTCCATCATCGGGGGGCATGGAGAGGACGGATGTGCCCGTTCAATGATGATCTGTGGCAGATGAAGGACACCTTTAGCCAGAGACGCATCACACCCTCAGATCAGGGATAGACACTTCCGTCACTGAGGAACCATTGCTGGCTCTAGTTTTAGTTATCTCTGGTCTGAAACACCCCATACCTAAGGGGTGGGCAATTACAGTGGTACCTTGGTTCTCAACCACAGTCCGTTCCAGACGGCCGTTTGAGAAGCGATTTGTTTGAAATCTGAATCGATTTTTCCCATTACAATGAATAGGAAAAGAAATAATGCGTTCCAAGCCTTAAAATAGTCTTTTGTAGGAGTGAATGTAGAGTGTCTGCTGCAGGTGCGCTGTTCCTCTATGTGTGTGGCCGCTGCATGTGGGAGGGGTTGCCGAGTGAGTGACGTCTCTCCAGAAGTGAAGAGGTGCCCGGTGCGTGTCCAGCTCTGAATGTGCGCTTCTGTGCAGTTTGGCTGTGACAAAGTCATAAACCAAGTCACGCTCTGTCCCAGACTCGCCTCATTCCTGTCCCAGCTCCAGCCCACAACAGGACATCAAACCCTGGAGTGGAGGTGTGGAGAGCGAGCACCTCCCCTGTGACACTCTACCACGGTCCAGTGCGGAGACAGGAAAGGTTTTACACCTCAATATGAAGAAAAAACAGCCAGTAAATGTAGCTAACGGGACACGTCTGCATACAGAGGCTGCGTTATACACAATAGCAAAGCGCGTCGTGAGTCCGCTGATCGGTCTGCACACGTTGCGTTTTTTCCGGCTTTTTTCGGGGGCCTTCAAGTTCTGGATTTTCATTCAAAATCCGAAGCAAAATTTTTGTTTGTTTGATTTATTTCTTCGAATTCCGAGAAAAACCGAGGCACCACTGTATATGTCAAAAGGCCATCAAGCCAAAAGACAAAAAAAAAAAGGTTCTAAATTCTACTTCAGTTTTGGTGCTAAAATGTCAGAGAAATGCAAAAGGTAAATTCTTTAGATTTTTTTAGATAGAAGATTCTCAGTAAAAATAATAAATAGTTCAATATTCTGGCAACTATGAATGGAACATGAATTTGTATTTTTTACATCAATATGAGGTATTTTTACGGTATCTTTTAATTGTTTTGAGGCACTACTCATGAAAGGTTGTGATTTAATTTGATTAAAAGCAATATTGGAAGAAATACTGACATGTATTATAATGGTTGAAGAAAATGAAAAGGATGATTTGTTTTGTAGTTTACTGTGGTCTCTGGAGGGCCGCATCAATGCTGGGAAAGAGCCGCACTTTACCACTTTTTTCCTCATGTGCTGTTCTCCTGTCTGACAGCTGAATATCCTTAATTTGAAGTTATGAATATTTTAAACAATCACACAGCATTTTGTCTGAAAAATATCTTTTGGAAGCATTATTTTAATCAGTCATTTAGCTTTTAATCTTGACTCTAAACCCAAATTTCCTGATGTTCCATGTTGTTGTGTATTGTGTGGAACACTAAAAGAGATTCATGCTAAGTTCAAATAAAAATAATCATTAAAATATACTTTTGGTAACAAATAAAAACTTTGAAAAGTTGTAAATCCTAGAGAGGTGTTGCAGAACTATACATTGTATCACGCTCGGTATCTGGTTCCCTGTTGGGTTTGTTTGGACTCTTTATTCCCGAATATTTAAAATTGTTCCTTCTTTTTTCCCCTCACACAAAAAGAATCTTCTAAATTCAGTACTGAAAATTATATGCACCACCTGCTCCCTCGACTGGATTATCGACACACAGAACTGTGAGTCTTGTTCATACCGAGGGAGACGCCATTCATTCAAAGAGGCTCCTGTGGGATTTTTGGGATTCCTGTAAGAAGATTCGCGCTTTCGAGGATTTTCTTGACAATGATGAGAAAGTGGACGTTGATGTGTTTAAAATTCAGAATCCCAAGTGTCTTCGCTTTGCCTGCAACCCCACTTGATATAAACCAATGTTTTCTTAATCCTATTATATTATTCATATAGTATATTTTTTTCAATGAAAAAAACTACACCACAGTCAATATCAAGGGGCAATTGACAATTTTCTTGTTTGAATTCTGAATTTCTTCTACTTTGTACTTCATTGTCGTTTTTTTTGCAATGTCAGTAGGATTTAGCAACAGCTTAACATATTTAAATGAGTACAATCCATTGTAACAATATAAAAAAATGAATATGTGCCTTCAAAATAATGCAACCAAATGTTATGAATACTATAACATATGTCTAAATATCAAAGTAGTATACCATTATATAATTTAAATTATGTCCAAATACACATTTATTTAAAAAAAAAAAAGATTTCTTTCACACTGAAATATTGTTTTGCTCACAATGTTCCGGCTTACTGCATCTGTCATCCGCCATAATGTTTGTTACTGGTTATGGTGGCTGTTGGTGCCGTGCCGTAATGATGTATGACAGGAAGCAACGCGTCAAAATTCAGAAATGTAATTCAGTTCAAGGGAACAGAGCAGGTTCTCTCAGTGTGGCGCCCCATTAACCTTATCCTTCAAATATTAGAATCCATCTCTTATGTCCCCTTTTAAACCCATCAATCATCCACATTGCTGTACCGAATCTTACACGCAGGATTCAAGCAGTGACACAGCATGTTCCACTGCTGCTTAAAAAAAGTGTATTCCAATATTTACCTTTGTTGATTCAAAACAATCGTCCTGCACGTTCGCAAAGCACTCTTAGTTGATAGCGTATTCATTCACAACACTGACAACTGTCCAGCCATTCTAGAAGAGCGAGAAGCCTGCCAGCCTGCGATGGCCCTGAAATATTTCTGCTAGCAACAGATGGGGGTCAGCTGTGACTGTGGAATGTGGTGCTTCTGATGTCTGTGGCAGCAGAGGAGAAGGCAACTGGTGCGCCATGTGACGTGTGAAGTCACCTCCGAATCACAGAGCCGGTTGAGATCCTACGTTGCAGACAGATTTGCTGGTTTGACTCCCTTGTCCGGAGTCGTGCCCTGTTTTTCTATGTCTGTGAACTTCAAATGGCACGACCCAACTCTGAAAATAAGATTATTAAATAGTGAGCTGATGGTAGTTGCAGTAGTTGCTTAATATGCATGAGGCAGTGCTGAGGTGTTCTATTGTCATGGAGAAACTGACAGATGAGATGAAGAAGGAGTCTGCACTGTGATGTTTGCGGATGATACAGTGATCTGTGGTGAGAGTATAGATGAGCTGGAGGGAAAACAGAATGCATGTGTCTAACTGAGTCAGGAGGACAAGTGAAGGCGCAAGGAGTTGAGATTGTTAAACCAGATGGTTCAAGTGTTTCGGATCAGTTGGAGTGAGTGGCAGACTGAGGGCCAAACTAGTGAAGAGGAGAGTGCAGACCCGGTGGAATAGGTAGAGATGACTGTCAGGGGTGATCTGTGGCAGAAGTTTTATTGGGCGGCACACAAAAACAGGAGACAGAAGTGGCAGAGTTGAAGATGCTCTGGATTTCTACGGGGGTGAGCAGCAAGGAGGAGACTGGCAAGATTAGAAAGAAGTGTAGGAGGGACTGCTCAAATTGAAAAGTTTGGAGACAGCGTAAGGGAGGCCAGACTCAGATGGTTTGGATATGGGGCAAGGAGAACCTTGGAAATGGAAGTACCTGATGAAAGAGAGGGGTTTGTAAATGTGATAAGGGAGCGTTTGAAGAGAATAGGTTTGATCTCAAAGGATGCATCAGACAGGCTAAGGTGGTGGAGACGGACTAGTCATGGGACCCTTGACCAGAAATGTCGAAACAAAAACAAGCAATAGAACTAGTCAACTCATTTCACCCCACTTTCCATTTGTATCATCATCATTTTCGTTCTTCATGTAACGTATCAGTGCATATCAACAAAACTTACCTCGATGAAATTACATTCATTAGAAACTTTTTTTTCTGTACTTTTCAATACACGTTCAAGCAAACTAACTTCAGTCAAGTTCCCTTACCTTGATCAATACGACCTACAAGGGCAATGTGGGAAATGGCACACTGAAGAGAAACCTGCATTTTTTTTTTTAGATATATATTTTCAACTATTGTTATAGCCCTACATGGATTTTATCCAAATGCTTGTCAATACATGTTTAGGACTTCGTATACAGTTGAGTATAATAAGCATAAAAATGAAAGTTACAAAGATGCTACATCACTAAAAAAAATAAAATAAATAAAAAGACCATTTTATATTTCAAGTATCTGATGATGATTTAAAAGTGTTCCCTCCTTCTGCAAGAACAGAGGCACGCGCTGAATGAAGAGAGAAGACAGAAAATACACATTAATCACATTAGTTTCAGACAATTGGCTTTGTCTTTGGGGCATTCACAGCATTCAGTGTCATTATTATCACTCAATTGAAATAAATCTGGTGTCTTGCGTTTAAGGGGTGCCAGCAGGTAATACTTTCCCTTTATTGCTTGTAGAGCTACATGCTGTGTCAACCTCGATGATTTAAACTCCCATTTTCCTGAACACGTTTGTAAATGGAGTTTGACTGAAGTAGCTGGTGCTTCTGTCTCTCCAACTTGACCAGTGATCTGCAAGCGATTTTCCTCTCTGAAGTTTCTGTGTTCACAGTAGAGAGTTTGTGTTCTCTGTGGCAGCAAGCCTGTATCAACAATGTGCATCACATCAACTTAAAACTAACTTTGTCATGATTCCGCTTTTATTTTGGTCCCTTGAGTCCTGTTTTGCTTTCTCCCTCCTTTCTTCCTGTTCCTGTGGCACATGGCTCAACCCCTGATCACCTGTGTATATGAGCACCTGGACTCCAGCAACGTGTGCCAGATCGTCTCCTCTTGTTCCTGTGGTAAATTGGCTCTCCTCGTTCCCTGGTGCCTGAGTTAGTGTTTTGTTTCTTCCTGTTTCCATGTATTTCCTGGTTTCTTTTGTGATCAACTATCTCTGTTCACTGTGCTTTTGTCTCTTTGTTTCCAGATTTCAGTTGGTTTGATTCTCCCAGTTCGGTGACGCTTTCTGTTGGACTCTTATTCATGTTTATAGACTTCTCCCAGTTTGGTGACTTTGTTTGGGCATTCTGACTTTGCTTTGATTCTCCTGGTTCGGTGATGCTTTCTGTTGTGGTTTTATTGTGGTTAAAGATTAAAATGGCGTATTTGACTCGCTCCTGCCTCCTGTGACTTTCATCACTGCACTTGGGTCCCACTCCACGTCTTGACCCGTGACAAACTTGATTTTAATATTTATTTGGTGAAACAAACAACAAACAAACCAATTTTTATGGTAGCTATCATCTTGAGACCATTGACAAGAGCGGCACCTTATTAAAATTGCACTTTTCTGAGTGACTCTTGCACTATTGGATTCATTCACAGTCCGTTGTGTTGACCTGCATTCTTGCCCATGGGCCCACAGTGAGTGTCGGGAATGGCGGTGCCAGACTGGATCGTGCCCTTCCCTCTTCATCAGTGGCAGATCACGCAGGGTAGATGTACTTCTCTGGTGCGCTCAAGCGTTTCTGCGAGTCTGCTCAGGTAATTACAGCATCTGTTAAGAGCTTTGTGAATTGTTTTTCATCTCCACATGGTCACCACTCCAGAAACCCAATTACCCAGGGGAATACTAAATCACCTAGACTGATTTGTTATTCTATTGCAAAAGGCAGAAAAAACTGGAGGAGAGCGGAAATCAGCTCAACAATAACAGGAAAACACGACAGCCATGTGATACAATTCAGCTTCAAAAAACTCAGCATCAAAGGAAACATTTTAAGAGCCATTAATACAGTTAGCGTGTGTAAATGTTTTTTTTTTTTTTTTTTTTAAGATTGGTCTCTCAATCTCGGTCCAAAAACAATACATTGAAATGATCAGAATCAGAATCAGAATCAAATTTATTGCCATGGTCGGTGGGGATACCACCAACGAGGAAAGTGCTCCCATTACAATGAATGGAAAAAGAACTAATGCGTTCCAAGCCTTAAAATAGTCTATTGTAGGAGTGAATGTAGAGTGTCTGCTGCAGGTGCGCTGTTCCTCTATGTGTGTGGCCGCTGCATGTGGGAGGGGTTGCCGAGTGAGTGACGTCTCTCCAGAAGTGAAGAGGTGCCCGGTGCGTGTCCAGCTCTGAATGTGCGCTTCTGTGCAGTTTGGCTGTGACAAAGTCATAAACCAAGTCACGCTCTGTCCCAGACTCGCCTCATCCCTGTCCCAGCTCCAGCCCACAACAGGACATCAAACCCTGGAGTGGAGGTGTGGAGAGCGAGCACCTCCCCTGTGACACTCTACCATGGTCCAGTGCGGAGACAGGAAAGGTTTTACACCTCAATATGAAGAAAAAACAGTCAGTAAATGTAGCTAACGGGACACGTCTGCATACAGAGGCTGCCTTACACAATAACAAAGCGCGTCGTGGGTCAGCTGATCGGTCTGCACACGTTGTAGTTTTTCCGGCTTTTTTTCAGGGGCGTTCGAGTTGTGGATTTTTGTTCGAAATCAGAAGCAAAAAAAAACTGAGGTACCACTGTATATATATATATATATATATATATATATATATATATATATATATATAGAGAGAGAGAGAGAGAGAGAGAGAGATAGATAGATAGATAGATAGATAGATAGATAGATAGATATATTAATAGCAACTGACATCCTAATAAATGACTGTAAGTGACAAGCGCTTCTGAACATCTGCCTCATGCGCTGGTCCTGTGCATGACCACACTCCGCCTGGAACGCAGTTGAAATGCCATCAAACCACTTACCTAACCCTAACCTGTGTCTTTTCACCTCCTTAGTGCCAGTGCCATCAGAAAGCCATGACTAATGACAGATGGCCGTCTGAGGGGCTTTCAATAGCAAATGACAAAGTGACAGTTGAAGAACAAAATGAGCGCCATCCAATCCAACTATGACTTCCAGGGAGTGAGACTGTGTCGTGAAAATGCATCTCAGCAGAAAATGGCATCTAACTCCAAAATGGATGGATAGAATAGTACAGATGCGTCATGTGGTTCCTCTCGCTCTACTTTGCACAGGGAGGCCTTGAGTACGAGGCTTATCACGTCAAGGTCGAATCTTTTCTGAGGAAGCAGTATAAAACTGTTGGAATGCGCTGAAAGAGTGTCGAGAAGAGGTAGAGGCTTTGAGGAACAGCAGTTGCTGGGGGAAACACCGCAGGAATTCTATCTCCTGGGACCACCAAGGGCACAGTATCTGCCACCTATCTCCCACCGGGAGATGTTTCCAGAAACCCAGTGACGGTCGCTGAAAACAGCGCGGCTGACCCATGGGCACAAGAGGTGGTGTGAAAGAATAAAATAAAGAAACGCTCACATGTGCTGTTCAAAGAAAACATGATCTCTGAAAAGGAAAAAGAGACAACAACAACCTGTGCTCTCCTTCATGGTGGTTGTGTTTGGGAAGAACGTGACAAGATATTGTTTTTGAGGGAAGGAAAAACAGCTGTTTTTCATATGATGTTTTCACAATCTGATCAATGCACATCAGCAGCGGTCATCATGTTTTTCTCCTGGTGAGAAAAGGCGCGCGCTCATCGCTCGCTCCATCAACGGTGCGATTGTTTAGATGCACGTGTGACAGATTCACTATGATTAATTGCTTCTATATATTGCGAAACAACGCGCCCCCTCTGCGTTTGACCTCAATCTTCCCCGTCTTTTGCAACCGCAGTGACGACTTTGAGTCTCTTTTTTCCCTTCTCTCCAGCTCATCTTTTGCTCTTGCTGCGGTGCTTTTGCCACAAACCTATAAGCCGATTTAAGTTTCCACATAAAAAACATTCACAATGAGAAAATTGAAAGGCTTTCTTCCACTGAAACTGCACCACACCGCCTTTATAGCAGTCCCTGAACCCCCCGTTTTTTTTATTTGCCAGTCTTCTAAACTACCATGTCTAATTGTGATGGCATTTTTAATTAAAAGTCAAGATATGTGTTTGTTTGTGAAGGGAAACTAATCCGTTCTTGCCTCCACCTCTTCCTCTCTATCTTCCATCTATCTGACTAATGAGAAAATGGAGAAGCCTGTGCAGGACTTGTTGATATTTGCCTCTCTTTAAGTAGATTTGTGTGAATTCACGATTAGCAAATGACTCTCAGACTTCTCCCAAAGACCTTGTGGATTACTGGAGATAACAATGAGGCAATTTCTTTAAGCCGCTCTCCAAGTTCTCGAACAGCCATAAATGACACAACATCCTTTGTGTTTTTCAAATGGCACCAACACATATTTGTGTTATTAATGGACCATTTCATCCTTTAAAAGTATGAATATGCTCATAATATGACAGCAAGTTTTTACGCTCACATATGTACAGTATATGAGCATAACATGATTTATTTATTTCCCCCTTCATTGTATGAAAAATAGACTTTATTGTTCAACCTTAGCAATGAATGGATGTTTAATGTCACACCCTTTTGACATGCAACTGAAGCTCAACAGGTTTTTGCCGAAATGTTTTCTCACATTGAGAAATGTACAGAACCGTATATCAAATGAGCAATGGCTCACACCTTTAATAAGCTATCATTCACCCTTTAGATTGGGCAACACATGAACAAATAATGAACAAATAACTTGCATATTCACTGTTGATCTTCAGTAAAAATGGTGCTGTTTAGAGTGAATTTCCGGTGACCATTCGGGGGTAAAGTACAGCCTGGCGCTACAAGACACAAAATAGTACTTTATAATCATTCATTTCTGTCTTGTACACTACAAAATATGAATTTTTTTTACCAACAGTTTTTGTAATTTGAGGGTATTGGTGCCATACATATGCTGAACTGTAAAGTGGAGTCTTGACTTCAAAAAAAAAACTTGGAACGTTTTAACTCTACTTTCACACTGAATACACTGTGTCAGCCACGTAACTGTTGCGTACAGTTTGGCAACGGGGCAGGTGACATATTTGGAATATAAATATAAAAATTGTTATGTGAAGTGACAATTCATGCTGTGCAGTATGCAGAAACAACAAGATGAAGAAGTGAAATGGAAGCGAAGCTGATCGCATTCAGTGAGTGCATCTGGAGGCTCAGACTGATCCACAGTCCAAATTGCTTTTTGCTGTTAATACACTTCTTCAGCAGAAAATAGGCTCCAATTCTGACTCGCCAATGTTGACTCTTCACCGCCATGAGACCTGTCCCCTAGAGGCAAAGAGGAGGAGTGACGTCAGGTGCGAGTTGAGCGATGGATTTCGCAAGGTATCGACGCAAGCAGTCATAGTAATTTACCTAAAAACTGTGAATTACTATAGACTCACTAAATTTAAGAATATTGTTCATACATAAGCTGCACTGGTCTATAAGATGCGGGTGCAGTGGTGCTGTCTGCACTGTAGAAAGGTCACCAGGCTTTAAAACGCATGAGGATCACTTTTAAACTAGTTTTGAAAACGGGGCCCAACATTGAGACTGACTCATAAAACAAAGTTAGCAATGTTCTGAACTTGAATCATGAACTTCTCGCATCTTTTATTCGGATTAAAGCGCTCAAAATGCACTAAAGCACCACATGAAGCCCCCAGACTGCAAAACATAAAGTTTGTTCAGAATATCTAACATAAAAAAAAAAAAAACTTTCAGGAATCAGATTTCAAAGTTTATAAAAGTGTAAACAATACTGTGGTGTCTTTGACTGAACTGACTATTTAACATTGTGAAATTAGGCAATGAATCAAAAATTATTCACGTTGTTTATCATCACTACTTGCTGCTCCATTACTTCGATGTGAGATTCTGACATATTTCATCGTCAAAGGTCACTTTAGAGGTAATGAAAACTTTTTATGCTCTGTCCTCTTTTTTCTTCAAGATTATGCCTAAAAAAAACTGTCATTATTATGCTGTACAAGCAGGCATGAAACTTTGTTCTTGGCACCTGAAAACAGAATTGTCTAGACTCATAAATCTATTTGGGAGACTCTTTTTATTTGACAATTGAGTGACTTCATCATTTTCAGTGCTGCAGTTAAATAGATGCAATGGCAGAGCTGAGGTTCCTGTTTTAAATAGAAGAAAGGGATCCTTCAACATGGTGCAATAGGACAAGTGAAAAGGGGTTTTTGTGTGTGTGTGTATTATATAATGTTCCTTTTCAATCTTCTGTCTTGCTAAAAATGGGCTATGGCGTGAAAAATAAATGAAATAAAATAATACACTTACTCTGACTTCACTGTGTATGGCTGAGGTGCAGGGGCCCAGTGGGCGTGCTGGAACACAGCTGGAACCCAACAGAGGATATGAAGTTTGTATTTCACTCCGCAGGGAGCCTCAAGTGCATAACCTAACAGCTGAGCAGGCATCGCTCCGCCTGGAGGCAAACCTCTGGAGGTAAGCTGGGACTGACTCCAGCATGTGGCGCACTTTACAGGGTAATAAGACAATTGTTGATTCAGTGTTTTCCAATTTTTCCAATTTCGATCACAATAACTGCCCGAAGTGTAGTAAGTTCATAGTCAGCAGTTTTCACTGACAAAACAAGCGCTGTGCAGAATTTTGGAAGTTAATAGAGAAACAAACAAAAAAAAAAATACATATTATTGTTCTTTGTATGTAACCCGCTGCAGTTGCATTTTTTTTAACCTTCATTCATAGTTGCATTGAAATGTTAAATGAAATACTTTCAATTTAACATTTTTTGTTTCAATTTAACAGTATTTTTTTTCCCTCAAAATCAATAAAAGATAGCGAAAATATTTCATGACCATCTCAGCGACGTTTGTGTGTGTGTGTGTGTGTATATATATATATATATATATATATATATATATATATATATATATATATATATATGGTCAACAAGCGTTCCTGTCGAGCATGTAGGAGGTTGAAGGTGAATCAAGACAGGAAAAGTATGAGCAGGATCAACAGACAGGAACATCTCAACACAAAAAAACACATGCGGCTGGACTCTGAAACAAGAATAACACACAAGAATTGGAGGCCGTCCCGACACTTTTGGGCTTAGCTGTTGATTTCCTTCAGGTGTGCCAGCTACCTGTTTCAGAAGGGGAAGTGGGAAGACAGCGGCTCAGCAAATCCTCTGTGATATCTCCATTGATTCTCTTCAACTAACCAACAAGGCTGCCCAGGCCGAGGAAGAGCGGTAAACCAGATATGTCTATGTAAAGAAGGAGGTCAGCTGGCTCATG
The DNA here is from genome assembly GCF_027744825.2 of Synchiropus splendidus. Taxonomy (NCBI): domain Eukaryota; kingdom Metazoa; phylum Chordata; class Actinopteri; order Syngnathiformes; family Callionymidae; genus Synchiropus; species Synchiropus splendidus. The sequence continues at coordinate 15,903,545 of NC_071347.1, forward strand.
TGTGACCGGCTCTCAGGTGCAGAGCTATGAAAAATCAAGAGGAACTGCTGCCCACTGGGCAGATGGTGAGCTATAAATGGCAACAGGTTTTCGTCAGGTAGACAGAAGACGCTGCTCTCACACTAAATCTCAGTTGCAGATGCTCGCACCATGGGGTTAATGCCTTTTTACTGTCGCATTTGTGTTTCACGCCTGGAGACCCACTCTGGGGTCAGTGTGCGACTATGTTTTTTTACACAAAGCTGATGTTATACTTCAATCTTCAAACACATACACCGAACATTTTTTTTGTCTTTGTAAACCATCAGGAGGAACTTGAAAAAAGAATGTGAGTCAGAGACTTTTCCCTCACGCTGCTGCAGACCTATGAAATTTAAATTGTAAATATGTTTGTAGGAGGAAGACAGAAGAATCGCGCACAACCTAAGGTGGAGGAAGACAACAAAGGGAGATGAGCGGACGTCAAGTATTGAAGCTAAACTTCGCTTTAAGAGTCCATATCACCATATCATGAGTTATGCATGAGCATCTAAAAGCATCAATGATTGTGTATGGAGCAACATCAGAGCTGTCCAAGGGGCTTGTGAATGTGGTAAGATGCATATCCATTCTGCGTTTGAATTTGAATGTGTCTCAAGGACAGGAACCAAATAGCCGATTGAAAAATCCCAAATACAATGAGCTTAAACTTGAGCAAATATAGTAAATTGGTTTTGGACACGCTTGTCACTGTGCCCATCTGTTGTTGACCTCATGTCAGACAGTGAAGACAGGGAGGGATGAGACTGTTGAGCAATATCTTGGATTCATTGTAATCTCTGGTCTTTGTATTTCAGAGGAAACTTTATAGATGAAAAAAAAAACATTTTAATGAGCAGCACATCTGATGGAATCTGCGATTCTGTGAGAAAATAAATAATATTCAGGAATTTATTTTGGATGAGACCACAAAGGTATTAGAGCTTCAACTGTAGAAGAACGCTGTGAGACTTGCAGCATGAGCGAGAGATTCGTGATACACTGAGGAAGCTTCATGAAGCACTGCGCTCTTTTTCTGAGCTATATTCTATATTCACATTAATAATATGAGGTTTCTTTAAAACATCCTTGAGTGCCCCCTAGTGAAAAAAAAAAACTACTGAAAAATAAAAATTGTTTCATGAAGCTTCAACAAACATTTCACGAGGGTCAAGTAAATTCAAGGGTCGGCACGCTTCCACATTTGTGGCTTCATTTTCATGGTTCTATTAAAAACATTCAGACTGGCAGGATGAAATCCCTGAATTTAGACACTGCATTTAAAACTACACATTGTATCAGTCACAGAATACAAAAAAAAAAAAGAAAAAACCTAAAGTGACCTCAAAAGAAATCAAACCAAAAAGGGAACATGCCAAACCGGGCTGAAATTCATTTACGGCTTTTGGTTTCTTCTGCTTAAGAATCAGCCCCATGCGTTTGGGTGGAGTCCATGTTTGCTTTCTGGAATTGTCTTCTTATCCCTCCGCCATTGTGGTGGAAATATGCACATATAAAATCAGCTCCAAAGCCCCAGCAGCACAAAAGTTGGGTCCTTGTTGTGAGCTTCTTTTTTTTCCCCCCTAAATATTAAACTCCGACATGACCCCAGAATAATAATGCAATGAATACCACAGCCAACCACAGTGTCGAAATGATGTTTACACTTGATTTGTCAACAGGTTGGATAGTTTATTGCTCAGCTATACACATATTTGATCAGCGGATGAAAATGAGAAGATGCAGAACGACGTTTCTCGATAGCAACAAAGTAAACAAATGCGTCTTTGTGAAAGCACGGGAAAATGATGGCTGTCTCATTGTGTCTGGAATAATGTGCTTATGGGGGTTCGGATAGTAAAATAAACAGCCGAGGTTAGGATTAAATCGAGTGCGTGGGGGTTAGAACTCGGTGCACAAAGGCAGAAAATGCTATTTCAGACATTTCCGACGCATTCCTCCGTTTTAAAAACAAGTGGATACATGGTTGGAGAAGATAAATGTGTGTTTCTGTTGTGATCTGATGTAAAGGAAATGCTCGATTTATGTGTTTGTGGTAGCACTTTGGAGATTTAAAGCGTGACCGCAACGGTGTTTGCATCTGAAACAGAATCGCGGTAGCTTCTTTGAGTAGACCATCAGGCGTTCAAATATCAGGACCTGACTGGCACTGGGCCTACGTGGTTGACAGAGTGACTTGTCATGAGGTGAGTGTATGTTCAGCATCACAATGAGGCCCGATCTGTCATGGGTCACGTCGATTCTGCTGAGTTCATAAAGACGAGGAAAGGTGAACCTCTTTGAGGTATTTGGGTTTGTGCCATGAGCACCTTTCTCCAACTAACCTTGGCCAAGACCTTCTCATTATGGAGAATAAGGATGCTGGAGAATCATGTTGAAAATTAAATATGCTCATCAAAGGCGACGGAGAAGTGGATTACGTGATCATTAGCCTGTTATTATTAGCGGCTGATTGGATTGTCCTTCACAGGCTATTGATCTCGGGCCGAGGCTGATTAAGAAGTGGACTGAGCGGAATGTTGAAGATTTCATTAGAAATGAACCTTCCGTTCTTGATCAGATTTTAGAAGAAATGTTTCGCTCACGTTGGTGAAATAAGGCGTGCATGCTCATTTGGATGTTTTCTGCGGTTTCGCTGAAGTGAAAATATTCGTGTTCATATTCTAGCCTTTTTTTAAGGGGGTTGTTTGGGAGGTGGAGAACATCCAAGCTATGTCAGGATAGAGTGAGACAACCCTGGATACAAAATTAATAAACCTTGTTTTTGGATGGTGGGAGGAAACCAGAGTGCCTGGGGTTATTTATTATCATTTATTAAATCATTTTCATGGCTGGAGCCATCCCAGCTACTAGGGGCGAGGGATAGGGTGTAGGCCAATGCGCACAGTTGTGTGTATATTTTCTGAGCTGTTTCTTGGCTTCTGTCGCACAGGAATCCTCTCAATGATGCAGAACAGAAGCCAATGGAACGTGGCATTAAAACCTATAGTAAAGTTACAAAGCCCGTCTTTTGCGTTTACAAAAACGTGTCAGCTTCCAACCAACAGTTTGGTTTAGTTTACTTTCAAACTGCATGAATTATCCAACTAAAACAACAAATAACATCCCTGAGGAAGTTAACATTGCTAAATGTGAGGAACAGTGTATCAAATAATAGGCAACACTCGGGCTCTTGAACAACTCATGCTCACGCTCCTATAGACAACCAAAAATATTGGGATTGTTCAAGAAAACTTGCAAAACAATCTCTGTGTACTCCAATGTTCTGGCACACTCTTGGCATAACAGGTGCACATGCAATATGCTCCTGTTATACGGAGAGCACTAGTGCCTCCTCCCTCACTATTTTGTTGTGTGTGTCACAGCGCTCTTGTAAAGTGGCGGTGAGATTCCTACAGTGTGGGAGTAGTTCAAATGGGGAACCTGCATTGTGTTTTGGAGCTACGCAAATCTGGAAGTGAAGTGTACGATCCACTTTTTGAATCTTTCACTAGGTACAGCTGGTTGCAAAGCTTCAAGTATCATCACCTACATTATTGGCACATGTCCCGTTGCACTCTTAAAAGTAAATAAATAAATAAAAACAGGCTGCCGAGGCGTCACTTCAGATCTTCCAGCTGTTGATTTGTCGTGGCTGCCATGCCCCTTGGGGTCCGCCGTCTGCTTCCACTTTACACACCACGTGGGATCACACGGCGTACATGTATTGGTCTGTGTGCCGACTGGAATCAAGGTCCGGATCAAGTATATGTGTAGCGTCCTACCCTTAGTTCTGTATTTGAGCTGTCTTTGCTTGTACATGCGCGAACAAAATGACCCAAAATGTGGGAAAGTAGATTACATTTGCAGGCTGGAAATGAAAATGCATTTATTTGGCAGTGTCTGGTTTGATAGTGTTTTGTACATATACATGGTGGACCGGAAATGACAACCTGGTCCTTGAGTTTGACAAAGTGAATTTAGGGCTGCCAATAGATGACACTTCTTCTTCCAGTTAAGCGCAGTGTAGCTGAGTTAACACACGATTAATGGCAAATTAATAAAAAAAAATTGTATCTGTTCTAAATGTAACTGTTTGTGAGCCTATTCAGAGGTTATTCTAAAGAAAGTTCTTTTACTGTATGTCACGTTGTTGGAGTAAACAAATGTTTGCATGAGGAAAGGATTGTCCACTCTAGCATTGATAAAAAAAATAAAAATAAAAATAAAAAAATAAATAAATTGTTACATTTCGAACGGATACCAAACGTGTGATTAATTTAATCCTGAGTTAACTCAGCTTCAGAGCGATTAATTGAGATTAAAATGCAAATTTATTCACAGCTCTAAACACAATTGAGAAGTTAAAATCGTAAAAATAACAAATTCTGAGTGGAGGCAACACCTAAGCTGTGTGATGTATGTATGTGCTGTATGATCCGGTTAAAAGATCAGAACACAATGTTCTACTTTTTGAGAATAAATAGAATGTTATCCTTTGAAAGTGCTGGTCCATGTGGCTCTGGAGATAAAGGTGACATCCCTCTATGACTTTGGGGTGAAGGTGTTTATATACAAACTGCCGGCATGACTCACATTTCCTGCCCTCCCGAGCACAGTCTGTTCAGGTCACACAAGCGGAGAAAACCCCTCGAACCGAACAATGACGACCTGTGTGAAGCTTAAACCTAGACACACACACAAATACCCCCTTGGATTACAGCCCTGTTGGTTCATGATTCTTTAACAAACACGTTTCTTTAAACATTTCAAAGCTTAAACATCGACACCTCATGTCATATTTACCTGTCACAGACATAGATCTGGGACTCAGACTAAATGCTGAAACATCTTTTTTTTTCTGGTTCTGTAGTTTTGAGGTTATGAGACTTAAGTATTTTACTGTCAAATATTTTAACAGCCGGTAATTGTTGCACTATTTATTGTTATATTTTGTCCTTGATTCATCTCCTTCATCTGCTGTCTCTTAAAAACATCCAAGCCAAGAAATACGCAAGCTAACTGCCAAATCTCATATAAAAAAAATACACAATAACAAAGTCATTTGTGAACAGCAATGCAGCACAGCAATTCCAGGAAGTGTTTGCTTTGTTCGCACAAGACTCCGAATTTTATCAACCCATTTTTTTTTCCAGAGAAGATGGTTTATAGCAATGTTCCTGCCAAGGTGAAGGACGTGGACAAAGAATATGACAGCAGGGAGGATGCAGGCATTGAAGAGAGTGGCAAAACAAATCCTGCTCATCACATTGTTGGTCTCCCATCACTCAAAACGCTCGATCGCCTTCGGGGGGTCTGTTATCATTTCATTTCACGAAGAAGAAGAAGAAGAAGGGTAAGCAGCGGTTGGAGGAAAACAGCAGCCGATATAATTAAACGTGTCTTATCGTCACTGATGTCTCCAAGCCACATGAGAATGGCAGCCACGAAAGTCAGCACTGAGTTCACTTTTTCAGTCTTTGTGTATGTACATCTCTTTAGAATAGAATATATATGGCCATTGTTCATTATATGAAATTAAATTAAAAATCAATCACAGTGTGAAATCACTCAAAGAGCCGCAGAATAAACACATGTTTACACTCCATTAGCGTGCCTCATTCAGGGTTCTCACCGCCATTGGGTGAAAGCTTATCTTCATTTGTCCTTGCTTTTATGCTTCTATAGCGGCAGCATCTCAACAGACTGTGGCTGGGGTGGGAGGAGTCTCTGCTAATGTTCTGAGCCCTTTTGAGGCACCAGGAGTTGTGTGGTTCCTCCAATGTGGGAAGAGTGAACCTGAGGCTTTTTTTGGGCTACACTGATGCACCTTTGGAGGGCGCTCTTTTGGGCTGATGCGTTGCTGTTGAACCAAATACAAGGAAAATAGCAGCGGTAAAAGGACATATGCCTATATTATACTACTGAGGAAGTAGAGGTTTTCATCAGCAAAGCTGTGTTCATGCTCTAGATAAGGCCCTCCTCCAAATGGACCCCCAGGACGCAGAAAATCGCCACCCATTCTACATCGTCCCCATTTTTGGAAAGAGGCAGCTCCTCTGTACTAGGTGTATTCCGAGTTCCTACGGTAAGATTATACAGTAGTGCCTCGGTTTTCGAACGTCTCGGAATTTTTTTTTTGCTTCGGATTTCGAACGCAAATCCAGAACCCGAATGCCCCGAAAAGCTGACCCACGACACGCTTTGTTATTGTGTATAACGCAGCCTCTGTATGCAGACGTGTCCCGTTAGCTCCATTTACTGACATTTACTTTTCTTCATATTGAGGTGTAAAACCTTTCCTGTCTCCGCACTGGACCGTGGTAGAGTGTCACAGGGGAGGTGCTCGCTCTCCCCACTCCAGGGTTTGATGTCTTGTTGTGGGCTGGAGCTGGGACAGGGATGAGGCGAGTCTGGGACAGAGCGTGACTTGGTTTATGACTTTGTCACAGCCAAACTGCACAGAAGCGCACATTCAGAGCTGGACACGCACCGGGCACCTCTTCACTTCTGGAGAGACCTCACTCACTCGGCAACCCCTCCCACATGCAGCGGCCACACACATAGAGGAACAGTGCACCTGCAGCAGACACTCTACATTCACTACTACAAAAGACTATTTTAAGGCTTGGAACGCATTATTTCTTTTTCCATTCATTGTTATGGGAAAAATCGATTCTGATTTCGAACAATTCGCTTCTCGAACGGCCATCTGGAACGGATTGTAGTTGAGAACCGGGGCACCACTGTATGACCAAAATGGCTAGAAAAACCAAACAAACTTTCTAACATAACAACATGCCATAATATGGCAGAACAAGTAGGTTAGCTGCTCCCTCCCTTGTCCCCAAAGGAGCCTCTCCAACATGGTGTCATCAGCGAACTTGACAATATAGTTACACTGGTGGTAACTTCAGTCAAATGTAAACTAAGAACCCTATGGTGGAGCCACGTAGATGCTAACACGGTTAGCATGTCTCTGATGATGCATGCTCTCAATCTATGAAATAATTTTCGCTCCAACATTTTTTAGCACCTTGTTATTGCACATAAATGGCTTTGTGTCTTTACAATGTAAACAGTGTTCTGTCTAAATATGCAACTCCCACCGACACCACCCTGACAAAAAAAAGAAAAATCCTAAATGTATATTATTGATCCTTCGATTTTAGGCAATGAAATTAAAATTGGAATCATCACCACTGTCAAATTGTACTGGGGCAGAATCACTCTAGAAATCCAATTGACACCGATGTAGTGGAATAAAATTGCATCGTGAAAAAAACGTCCCAGTGGACATGTACATTTTTAATGAAATTCACCTGTCAAAACAAGTGAAATTGCCAACTTCATTAATAATATTCTGGGGAACATAACTTGAGTATTGAGACACAGTATGATGCTGTCTGAGGAAAGGGGATTGGTCTTTCACCACCTAACCCAGTGCAAAGGTGCCCTGACAGGCAGAAAGCTGAAGCAGACAGCAGAAGAGATGGAGATCAGTCCGACCAATATGAAAAGGTGAATTCCCTCTGATGGTTGAGTTCAAATCTCAGTCGATTCAGGCGACAGAAGGACACATTGTGAGATAGCTGTGCGAGTGACTGCTTGGTGCGGCATTCTCACTCAAAAGGGCGACACATGAGTCTGTTTTGGTGAATAAAGAGCAAAGCCAAAAGGCAAGACTCTGGATTTACCTGCTCCTCTGTGTTGCTTGTGCAGTGACTGAAAGAGTACAACCACATCTCACACAAACTGACAGAAACTAGTTGAGGTAAGTCGTGGCTAGGTAGTTGGGATGCATCCGGGTGTCACAGTATGTATTGTTCATGGTGGACACTCACTGTTTCATGGCTCCCTCTCTGATCCTATAAACATGCCAAGGGAATGTTTGGTCACAGTCTAATCCATAACTGTTGAGCGCAGCATTCAAGCTTCATTTATTGAACAGATAAATGGATCTTCAATAGAGCAATGAGAAAAAGTGGTCCTTTGAAATTTGAAATGCATTCTGTGCCTTTGATTCATGATGAAAAGTTTTACTTCTTAACATTACTTTTTTTTTTTCCCATTTGAACTTTGAAATTGTAATGTTATCTTATGACACGTGGCCCACATTCCTCACACAATTGGACTTCACTTTGAAAAAAAATGAAAAATCGGTCGGCGTGTTGCGTCACGCTGTTCGTCTTCAATTGAATTAAGCTTCGGTGTTTTGACGCATTCCGCAACAAGTGTGTGTGAACAATCACCGAACAAGTGTAAGACTGTATCCACGACACTGGTATCCATTAGCGGTGTATGGGGACAAAAAAATTCCAGTACATTAAAGATATCATCATCACACATTTTACACTCACTCAAAGCTGCATTCAAGTGAAAAGAGAACAATCAAGCAGAAACAAAAGCTCGCATGTAAACATTCAAATTGTTCAAATTCGTATTAATGGAAAAAAAAAAATGTCCAGTTTAACTTCATGCTTCTCAAAGTATTTGGTTTATTGGTTGCTCTTTTGGGTGTTAAACCTATTTTTTACAAAATAACAATGAGTCCGACTTGATGCCAAACGCCGTACACAGTAACATGATTCCAGAGGTTTGGAAGTCAGTGTAACCGAGGGAGCAACAACCCTGAAAATTCCCCTGAAGCAAATCCAGGCTGACTGCTTTGACAAGGTGATGTCACAAACGCACTCACCGCTGCTGCTGTTCCACTCAGCTTTCAGTTTCACTGGAGGAAATACTGCCAGCTTAACAGCTTGGTTAGTCAAGTAGCACATCAGAGACACGAGACAAGAGCCAGTTTTCAAGCTCAATGCTGCCGTGCTTTGTTGTCTTTTGTTGGGGATACAGAATAAAAGACAAAAGATAATGGGTATTGACGTCCTTGGTGTATTTTCCTCACATTTTCACTGCCAGAAAAGGAACAAATGCCGCTAGACTCTAAAGCCCTACTGAGGGGAAGCTGAAAAAAAAAAAAAAAAAGTTCTCATAAGAGAAGATGGAAAGGGAAATAGTCTTAAATGTTCCTTCAGAGGAGCGGAATGCAAGGCTGACCTGCTCTTCAGCGCTCGGCTTTCATTCACAGACGGGAGGTCGCAGGACAGAGAGGCTTCGTCTGCGGAAGAATTCGCTACGCAAAAGCTATTACCTTGAATAGGAAATTGACTTCTCACAATTGGTGGAAATGAAAAGACCTTGGGGGGGTTGTGTTGGCTACAAAAACAAGACCACATTTGTCCTGCCCAAAGGTTAATTCTTAACATTTTTTTTTTTTTCTGTGCCCAAGCATCAAAAAGTGAGCGATGCCAATCTGGGTGGAAACACAATGTGTTCCCTATGATGTTAGCGACTGGGGAAATTGGAATCTTTATCTCTCTCCTTCTCTTCCTCACTTCAGGTCTCAGTTCCTGTGTCTCTCAGTGACTGCCAGTTCCCCAGAATCCCACACATGTCTGGATTGTTAATTGGAGAAAGCAAGGGCACACACACATGAAAAAAAAAGAAAAAACGAAAAAGACTTCAACATCGTAGGCCGAAGCCGTTTATATTCCATCAGATATCATCAGCTTATGATGAGAGAGAGCAGTGCTGCCAGTGGATTTTTTGGGAGGCTGTTTTAAGCATCTGAAATGATGCCATTTCCTGTTCAGCCCTGAGTGTCTTAAGAAGCTGTTGGAAAACACTATTGAAGTGAGTCTGAAAATGTAATGCTGTGACAAGTATGAGTATGGCCCTGAATAATTTTCACACAGGTTGCCTCAAATAACTGCGGGATTTTAAGTGCTTTTTGGTATCAGTGGCTATTTATTCACTTTAAATAATCATGTCCCAGTTCTGGCTGCGGTAATGTAAGTTAAGGTAAAGGTGGAGGACTTGCTGAGGCGAGCCTCAGATGGGAAATGTCAAAGAAGACGGAATAAACACGTCCCAGTTCCGGTGCGAAGGAAATGTGTTCTCACATTACTGCATGGCATTTAGCAGCCTGTTGGTTATGAGAACAGTCGGTTTGCTGTTTTGACACAGCAATGGCATTTCTGTCTGCCCCCCGAGGAATTTTTTGGGACCAAAAAAATCTTGTTGTTCTGAGTTTAGCACAAAACGATGGTCATCATGGGAGAGTTTTTATCAACAGGGAGAGTGAGAAATCGAAATCGGCCGCAGCCATGTTAATCGCCAACGTGCTCCTTAAAAGCAACCATTAAAAGAGTGCGCAATCTGTTTCTTCTCCAAAGAGGTTGCTCCAAGCGGCAACAAGGATTCATCAGGTTTTAATATCTGGAACTGTCTAGACTGCTCGATTAAAAGAGGAGTAAAAACACAGTACTTGCAAAAGTCGGCTTGATATTTGCAATAAATCTTATGTTCTTTAATAAATCACAACTTCAATTTATTGAGGCTATTATCTGAAACTCGTGCATCTGCACTCAGAATCGCTTGAAAATGCTTGGATTGCATGAAAATAGATTCACCTGCTGATAATATTGACAATAGTGGCGCATGTCAGATATGTGTTTTAGGCTTCAATTTCATTGCACACAGCTGTCCACCGACAGGAGGAAGTCACTCGTTTGAATTGTCAACTCCATGATGGATCAATTACAGTATAACTTGCTTTGGAAAAAATCATCTGCTCAATGATATGTAATGTAAAATGATTTCAAACCACATTCTCTGCTATGGCCAATGTTGACTACACTATTACATTTCACAGTAATGTGACTACTACGACTATTTTAGTGTTTCATGTTTACCTCCAGTCTTAAATAACCAACCCAACCATCAATACAGGTACAATCACAATGTTAACTTCCTCCATGGGAATGTGTTTTTACTGGTGATGGATGGATGAGGTATCATGAAACAGTATTGCAGGGTTGATGAAACAGTGTCATAATTTTCAGAAGCTGGTTTAGAAATGCTTCAGGTCTAAACATTTAACTGGAGACAGTGCCATCTAGTGGCCTCGGAAAACCAGGAAACTGTTTCATGAAACCCCCGTCCATCACTGGTACATGATTTTAAAGTCAGCATGTATGGAAATAAAGTGGGTGAGAGGTTGCTAGTATGAGCCCGGTGCTTCTGCCCATGAGTTCCTGAGCAAGACACCCCATAATACTTCAGATGGTGTTTGTGTTAAATTACACTGCCGTCAGTGTGTTACTAGTGATGGGTAATTGACGTTTCCTAAAACAGTGTCCTAATGGCCAGTGGCCACCAGATGGCACTGTCTGCTGCAAAACGTTTGGACTTGAACAACTTGACTTGAACAACATGTTAAATGAAACATCGTTTCTAAAGTAAGAGCGCCATCGAGTGGCCTCTGGAAATTGGGGCACTGTTTCATCAACCCTGCAATACTGTTTCATGATACCTCAGCTACCCATCACTGTGTTACTGACCTTGCAGTTGTGGGGTCTGGAGTGTATCCCAGCTACTTGGGGTGAGCGGCTCCACTTACAAATAGCAGTTTTTTTTTGGTTTTTTTTTTTAACTGCTGCAGTGGTGAGAGGGTCGAAACCTGTCAGTGAGTCCATAAAACACCGGGAGTCATCGAGAGAACTGGTGTAGATGCAGAAAAGATGAGGAGCGAACGAGTTAAAGTAATAGTTTGACATTTTGGGAAATAGCCTCTGGCTACTTTCTCTCTTTTTTATTCCTCACAGGAAATTAGATAGAATGATCAATAAGAGCTTAATGTCTGTGTATAATATATGATGCCGAAGTAGGTCTGGGGAGTTCGTTAAAAATACCTCCAGGATAAAAAAAGTCTGCCTGAGTTCCAACTACTTAATTGATTGTCTTCCATTTGCTTCATTATTAACAGTCACTTTGCCCAATATTTATATTTAAAGTCCTATTTCACTCATGCGAATTTGCATTCAGTTGTCAAAAACTTTTACATCTACTTTTGATATATGTCTGGGGCACGTTTGAACCATCATTTATATATATATATATACATTTACATATATATACATTTATATATATATATATATATATATATATATATATATATATATATATATATATATATATGTATATATGTATATATATATATATATATATATATATATATATATATATATATATATATATATATTAATTGAGAGAGCAAGAGAGAGATTTTTGTGGCATTTGAATGCACATTTTTAAGTGAAGTCGGTTCTACAGTTGCCAGTGAAATCAAATCTGGCTGCTGGGCTTTTGTTTGATATACGAGCAAATGGCTCTCACTGTTTATGGACTTATTTCAAGCTAAGCTGAAAGCCTCTTGGCTGGAAGCAGCACGCTTGATAAAATGAAACCAACTTGCTACTTTCTTACCGTCTTTCAACTCACGAGTAGCGCTCACGCTTTCATCAAACGCATCAAAGCTGTGTTTTCCAATGAAGGAGTGTGTTTTTTCTGTCGATTAGCATCTTTTAAAAATAACCTTGTTCATGTTTTTTCACTTAACCCAGCCCTACTTGTTCGCTGTACCCTCCTTTCTGCGTCCCCACCCTCAGCGCTGTGCTCCAGGGGAAGGGGGAGGTGGGCTTGGACAGGGGAGATCGGCGCATTAATAATGCAGCGCTGCCTGGAAACCCAACACGCTGCAGCGGAGCGCTGTGTAGAATTCTAAAGAGGTATTTGTTTGTACATGGATGCCACCCTCCTCTTCCTTCTCCTCATCTCGCAGCCCACTCCTCTCGTCTTCACGCCCTCTCCCGCCACATCGCCACCCACCCACACGGTCCAGAAGCAGCTCTGTGTCTCTCGTCTTTTGAAAGTGTGATATAACGGAGGGGTTTGAAATTGTTGTCATCATCAGCGAGACACTAACAGGGTTCTTTAAATAACCAACGACGGTCTACTGAGACGAGCCTCGGCAGAGTCAGAGGGATGTGCAACTCAGATGCTCATCTAAAATGTACATGGCTTTAAAACCATGAAGTCATGCTCATACTCCACCAAGCTGCAGATAATGATCGAAACAAATGTGTGGCAGATGAAAAGAAAGACAACTATGAGCAACATTGGACCCATTCACAACTCAGATGTGGACATGAGAGGAACACTCCGGAGGAAGCATCTCAGCAAGGACATTCATGGTTTGAATCCAGCATTGGACCTTTCTGCTTGGAGTTCTGCTCGTGTGAGCGTGGGTTTTCTCTGGGTTTCCTCCCACAAAGACATGCTCACTGGGTTATTTGGACACTCTAGAATTGCGCCTCTAGAATTGTGAGCACTCGAACAGGCTCTAGCACTCCACCCAACCCTGAACAGGACTCAGCGCCGGTTCACTGAAGATGTATGTACAGTATGTGCATATAACTGGTGGAGAAAAAACTCTGTTCAGTGTGGTCCATTTTGCAAATCGATCACCAAATGAAAAGAAGCATATTGATATGGCTCAAGTTATCAATATTCCGTTCACGACCACAGAAACTGAGGTTGCATCTTCAAGGAAATCCACAGATATTTATTCCACGATTTTTAATAATTGATCCACTGTTTACATTTCTGCAAATTAAAATGTATTGATCTGTTTTTAGTGTTTGCGCTTTATCTATTTATTTATAACATTTTTAATGAATCATTTGATTCTACTATAATTATACGGATGTAGCAAAAGGTCTGTTCGCACATATTGGTATATCAAGTTCAGTTGCCCTCCGAACAGCTGCAGTATCAACGCAAAAGAAATGCGTCTCATACACTGTAACACGTTGAATATTAACATTTGGAGGAAGGCCCTCTCTTCAACCGTGAAAAGAAGACTCAATAGTGCTTTAATGTAAGGTGGTTCACCAACTGTCCAACAACCTTTCCTTTAACACGTTGAGCAATTTCACCATCTCTATGACCATTTCCTACTGATGGGTATCACGAAACAGCAGTGCAGAACAGATGAAAAAGTGTCGTAACTGTCAGTGGCCACTAGATGACACACTTGGACGATAGTTGTTCAAGTCCGAACATTTTACAGCAGACAGTGCCACCTTGTGACCTCGGAAAATCAGAGGATACTGTTTCATGAAGCCTCATCTTATCCCATTGTCTCTTAGGTTCAAAGTTAGAATCTTTTGGAGACTTCTGTGACTTCACCCAGGCAGTTCCAAGGATACTGAACAGTGGATTGTTGAGTTACACTAGTCAGCCATGAGATTTAGAAAGTATGGGTTGCAGCAACTCACAGTATGATGGAAAATGTCATGTAGAGAATCATTGAGGAAGTAATTCTCATCATTGAAGATTTTATTTTGCAGAAAAAAACCAACATCCACTTTTATTTAAACAAAAAGTGGCTCCAAAAATACATATTGGTCGCAGCAACTGACAGTACGATGGAAAATGTCATGTTGAGAATTATTGAGGTTATTCTCATCATTGAAGATTTTATTTTGGAGAAAAAAAAATCCACTTTTATTTAAACATAAAGTGGCTCCAAAATTACGTATTGGTCGCAGCAACTTACAGTACGATGGAAAATGTCATGTAGAGAATTATTGAGGTTATTCTCATCATTGAAGATTTTATTTTGGAGAAAAAAAAATCCACTTTTATTTAAACATAAAGTGGCTTCAAAAATACGTATTGGTTGCAGCCACTCACAGTATGATTATTGAGGAGGTTATTCTCATCCTTGAGGACTAAAAATCCACTTTTTACTTTTAATACGTATTGGATTTTGAAAGTTTTTTATTTGTATGTATTTGAAGTTTGCCCATACACACAAGTAAATATTGCAAAAATGTGTGTCTCATATTTACAAGTAGGATGGTAACACACCTTGGATACTGGTGGATTAATTTTGCTGAAAAATAAGTGGCAGACCTCATTTCAAAATCCCTTTTAAACCATTTAGATTTTTCCTTCCCCCTTTGCTTTGCTTCCATCGAGTTTAGCAGATACCAAAGGAGGCCATGCTCTCTTCTGCCCTTCGAGTGACTTCAAAATTCACTTTCATTATGCAGTAAAACTTGAAAGTTATTCGGCAGTTCATGACACCTGTCACTCAAGTGCGCACTTGTCGATGTACAAACTGAAACTGTCGCTTTAATTCAATTTGTGTTTTCCAAAAAGAAGCACCTTTGCTCCTCGTCTTCACTTCTTTCACATTTGCATACATATCAGTCATGCACCTGCTGCCGCCCACGCGTGGAGCCCAGCAGATTAGCATGACACCTACAGATCTGACTCATTGGCATTAACCTCTGATCTGGGTGTTGCGCTGTAAGCAGGCATGTCATGTTATGAAAATGTAATCACGTATTTTCTGTCTGTTTGTTTTTCATGAATTTATTATATTAGGGGCTATATACGGCCTCCACCCTCCACGTTGGCCAAGACAATCTATTTCTCTGCGTTGAATTTCATTAGATTACTGCATGGCAACTCCCGAGGAAACAAATGAACCACCACGGCATGAAAAATGAACAAATAACAACAGCAACAAAGTTGAAAACCATTGTAGTGAGTAATAATTATTATAAGAATTTCACCTTTAGTATATATTAGTTTGCTAAAACGTATTTATTATTTTATTTTTCATGGATTTTGTAAGCCAGACATGGCTTTGATTCAATCTAGTCACAGCCCTCACTGTTACACACAAAACTTTCTATCAATATATTAAGAACTGTGCTCAAAAAAAAGACTCTCTAAACATCACATTTATGTAATTGAAGATCGTACAATAATGGAACACGACGTTTGACTCACGCGTTTAAGTGATGGCCCAAACCAGTTTGCAATCCAAGCACTTTGTGTTTTGAAATTCAGAACAATATGTAACTCTTGATGTCAAATTCTTGTCTTTTAAACTAAAATCTAAAAATTGATGATGAAGATTTATTTAAATCTTCACCAATACCATATGTGTAACACATTTACAATGTTCTGATCTTTATTTTATATATATATATATATATATATATATATATATATATATATATATATATATATATATATATATATAGTGTCACACTTTTTTATTGTTTTTTTTTATTTTTTACATTACCTACAATTTAGTCAGTATTTCTTCTTGCATGATACAGAGATGGAAAAGGAGCAGAGTGAATAACAGCTATTTTAATTTCTGCGCCTTATTCCCACTTTCCCTATTTTTCGGAACAGTGGCTCTGTGAAGCTGTGGGTAGTAAACCTGTTTGTGTGAGCGTAACATGACAAGTTGTATTAACACTCCCCACTCCCAAGCATGGTGTTGACAAACTGGCTGCATGGGCAACTGGTGAAAAAACAAATTCTAGGTCAGGTTGTGCCAGGTACTGCCCTTCTTTGTATTTCAACAATAAGTACCAGTTTCCGTCGCAAACCTGTCGCCAGGCAGCAGATTCTGATGTGCTAATTGGCTAGTAGCGTGTGACCCTTTCGTGTTTGTGACTGGCAGACCTGTTGTTTTGAAGGGACGGTGGAAACAGTGACTCATAATGAACAGGAAGGGGTTTAATCCAATACAGTGGTACCTCGGTTCTCGACCACAATCCATTCCAGACGGCGGTTCGAGAAGTGATTTGTTCAAAATCGAATGGATTTTTCCCATTACAATGAATGGAAAAAGAAATGATGCGTTCCAAGCCTTAAAATAGTCTTTTGTAGGAGTGAATGTAGAGTGTCTGCTGCAGGTGCGCTGTTCCTCTATGTGTGTGGCCGCTGCATGTGGGAGGGGTTGCCGAGTGAGTGACGTCTCTCCAGAAGTGAAGAGGTGCCCGGTGCGTGTCCAGCTCTGAATGTGCGCTTCTGTGCAGTTTGGCTGTGACAAAGTCATAAACCAAGTCACGTTCTGTCCCAGACTCGCCTCATCCCTGTCCCAGCTCCAGCCCACAACAGGACATCAAACCCTGGAGTGGAGGTGTGGAGAGCGAGCACCTCCCCTGTGACACTCTACCACGGTCCAGTGCGGAGACAGGAAAGGTTTTACACCTCAATATGAAGAAAAAACAGTCAGTAAATGTAGCTAACGGGACACGTCTGCATACAGAGGCTGCGTTATACACAATAACAAAGCGCCTCGTGGGTCAGCTGATCCGGTCCGCACACATTATGGTTTTTCCGGCATTTTTCGGGGGCGTTCGAGTTCTGGATTTTTGTTCAAAATCCAAAGAAAAAAAATCTCAAAATTTTTGTTCGAACTCCGTTTTGTTCGAATACCGAGGTATCACTGTGTAGAATTATTTATATTTTTTAGGTGTATAGGCCTGAACACAGTCTTAATAAAAAACACTGATGCTTTATAAGGCATAAACAATGTGTCTTAAAAAATGGCCACGCTGCGGTAAGCCTGTAACCTCTATTGATCAGCCGCTATATGCTTGCGTCACGCAGCCCGTCGGAAGTGCTTTGGTGACCCAACCTTTTAAAGGACGGTCATACACGAACATGTAAAAAAGCAAAACATTCGTCTTGATCAATATTCATCCCTTGACAGAGCTAAACCCAAACATATTGATCAGGAGGATTAGCTGACACACAGGGCCTAAACCCCTCAAAGATCTATTTACTGTGCAATTACTGCCGGGAGGCACTGGAGATCTGCTGTTTTCTAACTGTCTCTTGTTGGTGTTCACTCAGTCATGTGTTTTCTTAAAAAGAATATACATAATAAATCTCATGACTCATCCTGCCACACGATCAAATTGCCAACAACTAAATGTAAGTTTATTTTAGCAAGAGTGCGGAAGGCTGATTCTTAATCCTCAATGCTGTTTCATTGCTATTTAATAAAGCCTCATTTTAAGTCCTTGATGGTCTCAAAGGTCCAGTTTTGTAGATGTTGTCCTTTGTGTTATAAAGACAAATGTGGCTTCTGTTCGTGAGCTCAATGTGCGTCTTAAAACCGACATGTAACTCCGGGCTGCGCAGGACTTTTCTTCCGTTGATTTAATTTCCATCTCCTTGTGGAGATTCCTTCATAATTGTGTTGGGGTGATGCATGCACCTTTTTAAATTCACTAAATGAAAAAAGAAACAGGATTACATTCACTAAATAAACTCTGCAGAGCCCTGCAATAAAGTTTGACTTCAGCACGTATGCTGTTTAATTCGGATTTAATCACATTAACAACAGTGTAATGCTTTTAGAGAGTGAATAGCATTTAACGTTTATTTAACATCACCCCCCGTCCGTAATTGCATCCCTGTGGAGAGCAAAAAGTTCTTTTTTTTGGCGGTATTATGACCAGGGTTGCTTAAATTTCTTTAGTTTCTGGCTTTTTTAAAAGAGCACTCTGCGCTTATCAACCATAGACTTGAACAGTTTCCTGAACACGCATGCTTTCAATGTAAACCTTGCCAATTGATTTGTCCTGCAATATGTATGTTCCCCACTTGCTGCTCCGCACTTCTTTGAACAGCAGCGGGAGGCCAGATAATGAGTGTCGTACTTGAAAACAAATTGGCCTGTCGGGTTGAGGAGGTTCTGTGGACAAAGACTGTTCTGCCAACAATGGTTTCCCATTGATGAAGCTCGCAGACTGTTGACATACAGTGAAAACGTTTCTCACTCACAAGGAAACACGACGATATGAATCCAATCCAAGTGATACTTCTATTCAGTGAGGTGTCAGAATCCAACATCTAAAAGATAAAAATATAACATTTTTATCTCTGAAACAAAGAAAAACTTATTTTCCATGTGAGGTCAAAATGAGGTCGTTAAAAAATATTTGGCTGTCACTGCTTTGTATTCATTGCTTAGTCTTGGTCCGCCAAAAATAAATGTCAGACCAGTGCAAGGAATTGTTAAACGCTGTCACATATTGATCTCAGTCTGATATCATTTTGTCCAGTGATTCATGACTCGGCCTGACGCGCTTGCTCGAACACATTTGCTACATGTAGGTATAACATTTTATGGTCCTTTAGTTTACAAAGCTCTTTAAGATTCATTTTAAAAGTCTTGTAATGTTTGAACAGAAAACCTGCTGTAATGGACCGTACCTGTGGAACCCACTGCAGTCATGATGCTTTTCATTTATTTTTTAAAAACTTGTTTTTGTCCCCGCAAGTCTCATTTATGCTAAACGTTACCTAAGAATCTGGATACAGATGGATCCGTCTGTCCATGTTCTGTTTTTATTTCGTTCATATTTCTGCATGTTTCCACAAAGCTTACAGATACGGAGCAAACGGGGCAGTACCACCAAAAACCGTGGGGGGCAGTGTTGCTGTTACAACCTGATATGTAGCGCTAATGAGACACGAAGAAGGCGCAAATTCTCCGTCTTCCAGTTGTGATAGCAGCCTCATCGATCACCACCTTCAACATTACATCTTATGTGCAAGAGGTACATTATCAGTACTTCGTCCACAGTCGCCATGTTTGTTTGGGAGTTGTTGATAAACTTTTGACTAGGGGCTGCTCCCCCTGGTGGATATATTAGTAAGCAGCAATACCAACGTAAAGAACTCATGGAAGTAAGCGATCACTAACAGTAACATCGTTTGAAAGGGACGGCTACAATATCGTACGTAAAGGGAGCATAAATGGGACTTGATAATGTCTCTATTCTTTTCCACTGGGTTGTTCTGTGGAGGGCTCTACAGGACCCTATGGGACTGTGCTGGTTTCGAGGTGGGATCTAACTGCAGAGTCCAACCAAAAAACACGACTTAAATCCAATGAGCTCCAAGTTCCAAGTTGCAAGTTGCAAATAACTCCTGACAGTTTGTTTCAATACATTTTCAAGTCTTTCTGTTTACAAATGACTTTACATGACTCAAAATACATAACCAAATTTGTGAGATTCACTAAGTTGTACCAATTAAGTTTGAAGGTTCTGGGACCCTTTCATCATTATATTCTTTTTGAATGAGTTGTGCTGTTACAATAAGCCTCGTTTGTCAATGTAGCTACGACAATATATATATATATAATGTTATATTCATGGAGTCTCAATACACAGTTTTGCCAGTGTGGCAGTTTCCCCTCACTATTGAAGTCTGTGTTGCTTTGGGTAAATAAATGATTTCCTCTGAATAGGTAAGCCATTGAACCATTACCAACGCTCTTCAAAACGTCCTTTGTACGTTTTTAGTGTTGTTTACTCAGCCTTTTATGTTCACCGAGCCGATAATGCAGGGCACATTTTTGAAACATAAACTGTTGAGCATCTGTGTAGACAGGTTATAGTGACTAACAAATATATATATATATATATCAGTCTCCATCTGGACCCAGAGGTTGATTGTAAATTGGGGGCATTACAGACACTAGGAACTTGTGTGATTCATTGAAGAAGAAGAATGAAGATGCTGTTTCCACAGCTCCTGTCGTCCAGGCCTTTGGAAAGCGGTAGGAATTGAGGAAATTATGTATAGCTAAAATGTAAATAAATAGTTTTGAACATGCATATTCAAACATCAATGGGTGAAGAGAGTTCTAGGGTGCATCATCAGGGCCATTCATTTGTCCCTCCGATGGCCTGCACTCACTCAAAGTACGGTTGCATCCACCACATAGCGCCATACGCCGGGTGTGCATATCAAAGACACCTTTTCCTAAGCACCTGCAGTGAATCCCGGTCACTTGTGCTGCTCCCAAATGCCTGTTTTCAAGCATTGTGTTATGTTCTGTGTTTTCTTGTTCTTTTATTTTGTTATTTCCTGTCTGTATTTTCCTTTTCCTTTTTTCCCCCCAGCTTAATGGCAGCTCACCTGGGGCTCGACCGATGATCAAGCTGCGCTGATTTCTACACTTAGGTTCCAGTCTGCGCTGCCAGATGGTTGTTCCACGTCCTCTGTTAAAGTCCTCCTCAAAATCTGTTCTTTGAAAATGATCTATTGTGCGTGCCGTTTCTGCCGCTTCCTTGTTTGCTCTTCTAGTTTGTTTCCAGCCTTTTGTAGCCGTGTTGTGCGCTCTGCGAGTGTTTTTCTCTTACTTGTGTCTTGTTTTCTGTTATTGGCTTTTTCTTCCTCATGTGCATGTTTGAATGTTCCACCACCAAGCTATTTTTGGGACTCGTGTATGCATCTGAGTGCGGTTGTGGTTGTCCCCGTTAGTTGGCTTGATATTAATTTGCCTCTCTTCAGTCCTCAAGTTTTTCCTCTTCCTTGAGCGTTTCCCTCGCTCAGTACTTTGGATAGCAACGTCTTTACTTCTTCGTTTCCTGTCTATGCCCTACTATTATTAAAGCTTGTTAAAACTAATCTTGTCTGTGTCGAGTCCTCTGTAAGCCAGTTACAAACTAGCACTTCGGTCTGTTCACCTGAACCAACCATGACACACTGGATTCCAGAATTCTTCAGTTATCTCGACTGTTCCTACAAAGACGGTCACATACCTGCCCAAAACGCAGTGCATTCTGGTCATGGCCACATATGCTGAATGCAACCCAGTGCTGATCCGCTGAACTTTTATGCAATTGAGTGTCCGTGACTTCAAAGTATCCTTTTAAGAAAACAAATAAGTGACCATAACAGACTTGACCGGCGTATCGTATTGCATGAATAAAGATTTGGTTGCGAAGAGAATACGCTTGTGTCTGTGCAGCACCGTATCTATTCCTCCTTTCACGTCGGACTCCCGTTGCTTGATCCCTCTGCTCCGTATCTGTTCTCCAGTCCTCGTTGGCCTCGATGGTGGCCCTCCTTCAGAGCTTCTGTCTGGAGTATCTGCCTGTGAAGCTTCTGTGCTACAGTACATCCTGTTGAAGGGAGGCATCCTGTGCATCATCAGTCCCAGCTGCCTGTGGGTTCAGCTGGCTCAGTCTGGCCCATCTGTGTGATCGTCTGCCAGACAACTGGGGTTTGGCTCTGCATGATCCGTCCCTCTCCAAATCATTTGCCAGGAGAAAGAGGTAGGGAGGATGGAGAAAGCAAGATGGTCGGACAGCAAGCCGCACGCGCTGGTGAGGAGAGGGCCCCGCTGTTGTTCCGCCGATCTCCAGAGAGTGTTATAGATTGCTGTCGTACAAAAGAGGATCCGGGAGCGTTCTGCTCGTGGCGGGATGTATACGGACTGGCTCCAGGTGTGGCAGTTACACAAGGACCTAATCCTGCGTGACATTTAAATGCCAGGAATGCTATTGATATATGTTTCAAGCACAGGTAGAGCTCAGTTCCAATTACTGACGTCTTATATTTTCTGCAAAATCGAATAAAAGAAATGTAAAGTAGGCATCTTGCATATTTTTAACCACACTTTCTCTCGCTCAGATTTTGAGAGACAGCGGATGTGGAATGTGGCTCAGGGGGATCTGTGAAGGTTACAGCTTAAAAGGACATTCTAAAAGCCTGCACTTGCCGTTGCGTTAATCCTTTTTTCAAGACTGACATGCCATTTTCCTACATGTGATCTATTCAAACAAAGTTATGTGGTGGAAGATACTTATTTTACATATTAACCACTGAAGGTTGGGTTCTTCATTTGCATGCATTATTGATAAGCAAATCAGTCGCCTTTTCAGTCACATTTTCGAACTCAAATTCAGTGTTGTTGCAGGTAAAGCAATGTTGCCAGGCGGAAGTGTTGGCTTGTTTTTGGCTTGAAGACACGTCGTGTGTTTAACAGCCCCGTAAAACTGGACACAAACTGTTCCTACGCCATGAGTATGTCGGGGACTACATCGGAGTGCTGCAGTGTGACGCAACTGTACATTTTGCCAAATAATCGTCATTGTTTTCAGACGAAGAAAATCGAATCACTCCTCCAGCAGAAGAATTCAATGTATTGAAGAATCTATAAAATTCCCGTACAGCTATTGTGGGTCAGTGGAAACACAAAAGCTTCTCTGTATTCTGTTTGAACTAACTTCTTCACCACCAACTGATGGCCTGAAGGTTTTGTACTTGAAGCAAAATTCTCCAGAGGTTTCTAAACTGACACAAGATTTAAAATCGCATCACATTTTGAGCCAGGTTCAGCTGTTTCTGTCGGCTGGTTTTGGCTCCTGGGCTTTACATGTCACACGACTATGACTGTGGGCAATCTATAGTATAGTTATCTACATTGTTGTGTTTTCCATTCACCATGCCTGTTGTTCAAGAAGTCTAAAGCTACTTCTATAGCATGCAATAACCCTTTTTTTTAATTCAGTTTGATGTATCACAGCACTGACAATATGTGTTTTATGGACTTGGAAAAGGATGTGGGATAAAGGTGTAGTGGGTACTGTCATTGTGTGTTGACGTAGGAGTTTTTACTTCTGGTTTTACGTCAGACTTTTCCCAGGAAGTTTGTACTTGCTGCTGAGTTTGAGAAATACAGTCATTGTGCAATATGGACTGTGTTTGGAGCTCAGCATTTGGCTTGGAGTTTGGACTTCAGTGACCTCACCTTGCATCACTGCCTTTTTTTTGCACATAATGGCTTCTTTTGCTTGAAGCTTGTTATGGATGAATTGGATTTGGGTGTGAGAATGTGGCCGTGCAGGTGACATGATGCACCCAGGAATGACCCTTTGAGTTCCAAATAAACATAGACTTGTTCATTACATCATGGTGGATGTCACCATTTCTTCACATAGTTGAGGAATAGGAATTGATATACTGTGGTACCCCGGCTCTCGACCACAATCCGTTCCAGACGGCCGTTCGAGATGCGAATTTGTTCAAAATCTGAATCGATTTTTCCCATTACAATGAATGGAAAAAGAAATGATGCGTTCCAAGCCTTAAAATAGGCTTTTGTAGGAGTGAATGTAGAGTGTCTGCTGCAGGTGCGCTGTTCCTCTATGTGTGTGGCCGCTGCATGTGGGAGGGGTTGCCGAGTGAGTGACGTCTCTCCAGAAGTGAAGAGGTGCCCGGTGCGTGTCCAGCTCTGAATGTGCGCTTCTGTGCAGTTTGGCTGTGACAAAGTCATAAACCAAGTCACGCTCTGTCCCAGACTCGCCTCATCCCTGTCCCAGCTCCAGCCCACAACAGGACATCAAACCCTGGAGTGAGCGCTCCAGCCTCGGAGGTGTGGAGAGCGAGCACCTCCCCTGTGACACTCTACCACGGTCCAGTGTGGAGACAGGAAAGGTTTTACACCTCAGTATGAAGAAAAAACAGTCAGTAAATGTAGCTAACGGGACACGTCTGCATACAGAGGCTGCAACAACAACAACAAAGCACGTCATAGGTCAGCTTATCGGTCCGCGCACGTTATGTTTTTTCCGGCTTTTTTCAGGGGCGTTCGAGTTCTGGATTTTCGTTCGAAATCCGGAGCAAAAAAATCTCAAATTTTTGCTCGAACTCTGGGACATTCGAAAACCGAGGTACCACTGTAACTAAACTTCCATGAGCTTTATTCTTTCACATATCTTATTCAATATTGAAAGTAAAATAGCATTGACATTCACCTTCTCATCTTCGATTCTGATCTTATAAATTCCAGCAAATGAAATCTTTATTTTGCCAGTTACGTGTGTCAGGTGTTCACCAGCAATAGAATTAAGAAATTTCATATTAATCTGTGTACTTTTATTTGTGTTTCATGACGGTCATTTGTTGACTACTGAAGTGCTTCCCTGGCTACTCTGATTACAAATTCCCAATGGCAATCATCGCGACCCTTAAGAGGATTTTAATTAAGCTGCATTAGCTCCACTTCACCAAAGAAGACTGGGTCAAGAGACTTTGATATTTATGGTTCATGATCACAAAGAAGGAACAATTCCTCAAGGGATGTTTGTGAACTTCTATTTATTTATTTATTTCTTCCTTCATTTTTTTTTTTCTTTTGCCAAGAGCGGCGTTCATTTACTATATTAACCATTGAACACATACTTTATTCCTTTTTTCCCTTCAATAATCCACTGCCTCCTAATAGCTTAGTACAAGATTTGCAGTTAAATGAAACATGTTGAATGTCATGTACGGATTTGGACTTGGACTATAATGAGGAAGTTAAGTGGTAATGAGACTGCTTTGAGGGAACGTGGCTTTAATTCTAGTTATGAAGTGCCTCAGTCCCCCTGAGAGTGAATGTTAGTGAGTCGAGAATGTTAAGTTTAATTTTAGTTCTCTGAGAAAAAAAAAGATAATTTATGTAAACTATTGCTTTTGCACATTGGTTTTCAGACCGTGGGTTATTCGCTGAGATTCTGCTGTTGTTTAAAGCAGGCGCAATGTTGGAGGCCCTTTATGTCACGGAAAGAACTGATCCAAAATGGAGTGCTCGTATACATCAGGCCTATCAGAGTTTAGACAGTCTGAAGTCTTGGACATGACATACGGTGAAGAATACTGGAGAGCAGTGCAAGCTGGGTGCTCGTAGTGAGATCTATAGTGGTACCTCGGTTCTCGACCACAATCCGTTCCAGACGGCCGTTCGAGAAGTGAATTGTTCGAGACTCGCCTCATCCCTGTTCGAGCTCCAGCCCACAACAGGACATCAAACCCTGGAGTGTAGAGAGCGAGCACCTCCCCTGTGACACTCTACCACGGTCCAGTGCGGAGACAGGAAAGGTTTTACACCTCAATATGAAGAAGGAACAGTCAGTAAATGTAGCTAACGGGACACGTCTGCATACAGAGGCTGCGTTATACACAACAACAACGCACTTTGTGGGTCAGCTGATCAGTCCGCGCACGATGTTTTTTCTCTGCTTTTTTTTGGGGGGCGTTCGAATTCTGGATTTTCGTTCGAAATCCGAAGCAAAAAAATCTCGAAATTTTTGTTCGAACTCCGATTTGTTCGAATTCCGGGACGTTCGAAAACCGAGGTACCA
Organism: Synchiropus splendidus; assembly: GCF_027744825.2. Taxonomy (NCBI): domain Eukaryota; kingdom Metazoa; phylum Chordata; class Actinopteri; order Syngnathiformes; family Callionymidae; genus Synchiropus; species Synchiropus splendidus. The sequence goes on from NC_071347.1 coordinate 15,929,221, forward strand.
CTGTATTCTGCCATGAACTGTCCAAGATCATTTGGCCAGGTGTAAGGCCTGGGTATCAATGGGATATGTTAAATTACAAAGCTGGGAAGATTGGTGCTTTAAGCATCAGCAGCCCTTTTTTTCCTCCGTGAAAAAAGTTCCCCTTTTGGCGGATTATTTTCTACATTCTTAAATGTGTTTTATCTAACTGTGACTATTTAAATCAAAAGGATTCATGATCATTTCTTGAGCCTTTAAAGAAGAACGTGAAGCCAAAAAATACATTCAAAAGTGAAACCATGACTCAATATTGCGTGGCATCCTGACTGCCCAGTGCTTTGCATGGTTACACCCAAGGTTTCACATAACTATAAGGGGGGCATTTCAAAACAAAGCCTCTTGATATTTAGCCTCTCTATATTTAACATTTATCTTTAGGTGCACGTTAACAAAGTGAGTTCAAAAGCTCTCTCAAAAGTGCAGTCACTTTTAAAGAGACAAAAGCATCTGAAGTGACACAATAAAGAGTGATTTTGTCTTTAATTCTGCTTAATATGGTGCGTATTTCTCTTTTGAGATTAATGAAATTGATATCTATCTGTCTATCTATCTATGTGTCTGTCTGTCTGTCTATCTACAGAACTCAATCCTATTTGAAGCGTCGCGGCGCAGTAGTTTGATGTGTTTGTGTATTGCACTTTGCAAGGTTCAAAAAACATTGTTGCTGTGAGGCCGGGGTAAGGGTTCACTCTCATCCACACTGGGCAGCACCCTGCACATCCTGCCTACCTTTCACCATGTGGCCTTGCATGGTTGCTTGGAAACACTGCATTTTTCTTCAAGTCACTTGAACTCAATATAATGAGAAAGTATTATGGAATTAGTGTCCTATTATACCAAAATATGATATTGACTCCTGCGGCTTCAAAAGACGGCCATATTGATTCCTTGTAATGCAGTCATGGGCCATTTGTGTTCTATGATGTGTGTGTGTGTGTGTGTGTTACTGCACTCCGTTAAAGATTGTCCGATCTCAAAATGCTTGCATTGTCACTATGCTAACTCGAGCTACACGTCCTCATTTAGTTGTACACACAGACAGAGTCAGAGTGTTGCGAAACAACCATTTAATCACGTCATTCTGGTGCCGCAACATTGGTAGCTTTTTAAAGGTTCGTGTCTCAGATTGTTCTTACGTCTACATATCAACAATGTGTTACTCATAAAAACTGCCAATATATTAAAGTACATCCAATGTTAAGAAGTTCTGATGGGGGGGAATATAGCATAGTCAGTAGGTCCATGTTGAAATCAATTCACAACATGTCAGTTCAGCATAATGTAAATGGGTTGCAGGTTTATTTGCAAACTAAGTGTTGCAGAATTAACTCATCGGTGTAAAAGTGCATGGCTGCACACAACATGCCTTTTGAAGTTTGATTTAAAGCCGGTTGTTTTGCCTCCATAAACAACTGCATCAGGGATTAGCTAGGTGTTTTACAGGCTGACTGCCCCCGTTTCTGCTTACCGCGGTTCGCCGCAGCATGGGTGTCATATAAACGGCATAATATACCAGCTTTTCTTATAAGCGCTGGTGAGAATTACTCAAGCTCTATGTCATTTTATCGCAGTATTCTTTTTATCACAGTGTTTTATCGGCGCACGCTGGAGCTGTAATCTGCTCCGGGGGTGATTATAGGGATGAGTTTTGAGCAAAATAAATAGTGGTAAGTGGAGGAAAATGAGATGATGCGTGTGTCTGCAAGCAACAGGAACGAAAATAAATAAATAAATAAAAATCACGCAAGGAAATCGAGAAATAAAGACACAATTTTCGCAACTTAAATGTGTAAATTCACAAATCATGTGTATAAAACTTGACTTTAAAAGGGGGTCGGATGAAGCATCTTATTAAAGAGCATTAAATGATCATTTCAAAAACAAACTGTGAGAGGGACGCACCATATTAACAACACCTAATTGTTTCCTCCTTGGCTTTATTGTACTCTCTTGCCCTTAAAACTTTTTAATGAGCTGCTCGGGGAGCAGCGCTCGCAGCTAAATCAAGGGCATAAAAATGTTGCAGATATTGACACCAGAATATCAATATATAAATAAAGACTCATGTTCGGATTCTTGTTCCTCTAATAAGAAATCAATGTGACACCTTTAAAAAAGACTGTTTCAACTGGAGTACAGGCCCCATATGTGGATTGAAGCATGAATGTGGCCTCTGGCAACAATGATAGACTAGTGAGTGAATGTGTGTTTTGAAGGATGCAAAAATGGCATTTATTTTTTCATCTAAATCATAAAATGGGTTTTCAATGGTGCAGTGTTTACTATGCCTCTTAGTGTGTACTACTGATGGGTAGATGAAAAGGTACTTTGAAACAGTATTGCAGAGTTGATAAAACAGTGGCTTCATTTTGAGGGGACACAAGATGGCGCTCGTGGTTGAGAAATTATGTCAAGGTACATTGAATTAGTTGTTCAAGTCCAAACATTGTAGAGCAGACAGTGCCATCTGGTGGCCTCTGAAAATCAGGACACTGTTTCATGAAACCTCATCGACTTTTCAATACTGTGACATGAAACCTCATCTACCCGTCAATAGTGTGTGTTGAACAGTGACTGAGTTTTGGTTTCATAAAATAGTTTCAGAGGTTAGTCGTTGGTGCTTACGGCGTAGAAATGATGATGATGCATTGTTCTAAATAGTCGTCCAGTGTTAAAGACTGTAGAATAAGAGTGACATCTATGAGTCCCATACCAGCCCGTCACTAGTGTGCACTAGTTAGAATAAAATAAAAAAACCCACTTTTTGGAGTTGTGCAAGAAAGTATGTCTATATTTACTCTTTCTCATTCTTTCTCATAATAATAATAAAAGTATATATATATAAGAATTTCAAGTCCATTCAGAGTAGTGGAAACCCTGGACATTGTGTAGCGAAAAACATCCCTGAACCAAACCAAACAGATGCCTTTGTTTGCTTTGGTTCTGGGATTCCTCCATGTTTGTTGTTGTTGTTATCATCCTAACTGCCACGTGTCTTGTGCATCAGCGGGATCAGTGGACCAGGAACTCCTGCACTTACAAAGGTTCCCTGTTGTCTGAGGAGCAAACTGTTAAATTATTTATTTTTTTGGCAGATCTTAAAGCAGGTGTTGAACTAGGCACCTACAAGTGAATCACTTCGTCCAGGTCTAAAACCTCAGAGACACAATGCACTCCAAAGAAGTGAATCAGACTGGGATTTTTTTGTGATCTTTTTCATGCTTAACTGGCCGGACATACTTACTACCGCCACCATCACACTTGTAAAAGGCTTCTCTGCCATTGGAAAAATCCCATTGGCTCCCAGGAAGAATGTTAAAGAGAGAGCCTTTTCTTGACATTTGAGTCCAGTCCAAGTTAGATTTTCTTCTCCGTCAAGTCCTGATGTATGGCGTTACATTACAGCAAGTTTGAAAGTATCACTTAACCACTTTCTCATCTCTCCGTGATTGAACATTCAGCCAATTCCTCTCGAGTCTGAAATTCCACTGGTGTGCGGCTGTCTCCCTCATTTCCAGAGGGGACTGATGGATTGTACTCACCTTCAAGTTGCTGGCATTATTTATCTTTTGTCCTGCACCAAAACATTTTCATCAAACAGTTCTCCCCTATAATTTGCCACCGTGTATCCCTCAATCAAACGCATGACTTAATGAGACACGCACAATGAAGACAGATGTAATTCACACCCACACACTGTATTTATTGGACAGCCCTGTATCCTTGTATCCTAACTGGAAACGATGAGATGCTCACTCATCCATCTCCGCTGGAAGAAAAACCAACATCACCGCCGCATTAAATTCATTTCACCTTGTATCAGAATGCACCAGCTGCGAACAGCGTCGCTGCTGATAAAAAGTGCCCTTTCACTGGGATTGCCGGGCACATTCATCTAAGCTACTCTAAAAGGGTAATTTCATTAATACGAAAAATGATTCCGACGATTGAAGGCTTCGTTTAGAACGGAATCCAAGATTTCTGGTAACTACCAGCGTTTACCACAAATGAAGTCATGTGACTTTCTGCAATTTGTATCACTGAGCGTTAAGTGCTGAGGAAAAAGTAGGGGGAGTTCAGCCGTTAAATAAAGTTGGATTTTCTTTTTTTTTATACGCAGTATATGCATCTTTTGTGGTGGTACCTCGGTTCTCGACCACAATCCGTTCCAGAAGGCCGTTCGAGAAGCGAATTGTTCAAAATCTGAATCATTTTTTCCCATTACAATGAATGGAAAAATAAATAATGTGTTCCGAGCCTTAAAATAGTCTTTTGTAGGAGTGAATGTAGAGTGTCTGCTGCAGGTGCGCTGTTCCTCTATGTGTGTGGCCGCTGCATGTGGGAGGGGTTGCCGAGTGAGTGGCGTCTCTCCAGAAGTGAAGAGGTGCCCGGTGCGTGTCCAGCTCTGAATGTGCGCTTCTGTACAGTTTGGCTGTGACAAAGTCATAAACCAAGTCACGCTCTGTCCCAGACTCGCCTCATCCCTGTCCCAGCTCCAGCCCACAACAGGACATCAAACCCTGGAGTGTGGAGAGCGAGCACCTCCCCTGTGACACTCTACCACGGTCCAGTGCGGAGACAGGAAAGGTTTTACACCTCAATATGAAGAAAAAACAGCCAAGAAATGTAGCTAAATTGAATAAAATATGCATCTTAAGAAGTATAAGAAGTACAATTTTCAATTCATACTTTGAGATGCAGAGTTTTACCTCATGCAGCCCATTGTTGATTTTCAAAATACAACGCTGCATTTTTAAAACAGTATGTCATAATTACATGACCAGTTGCTCTTTTTAAAATGCATTATTCAAATGCAAAATTTAAATTATCCAAAACATTTCAGCTTTCGCTGTGTAAATTCCCGTGACATTCAGCGTGTATCTATCACATTTAAATCAAATGAATATTGCTGTCTCCTACGTCCCCACAGTGGTTTTGCCTGAACGTCCCAAAAGAAACAAACAAATAGCGTATCTATTGTGAGTTTTTAATGTGGAAGTCACCCACTAGGAACAAAAATAAATGTTTTTCATTTTAAGTTCTGCTTTGATGGATCCCTGAAGCATCGTTTTGTCATTGCCCAACATGTGGGGGAGTCATGAACAAGTCATGCTTGAGAGGGTTGAATCCTTTGAATTTTGGTTTGCTGACATGAGTCAAATGGTGCCTGTTTAACTACGACTACTCTCATTGGTATCATCACCACCACTGTCATCATTTTAATCTTACGTTGTTTAATACTGTCATTTGTTTGATGCAATGCTGTTGTGAATACTATGCAGTGTAGGAGCGTCTTCTGTGTGGAAGTCCTTGCTGCTAATCTCTCTCAAAGACGACCAGATGAAGGCTTATCTTTCTCCTCTCTATTACACCGCACACAACTCTCCAAATGTCAGCAATGAACGTATTAATGACATTCCGGCAATCGATAGAACACATGCCGTGCTATTAAGGTTCTTTTTGACCTCACTGATCTCCACCAAGATAATTAACTTTCAGAGGACAAATATACAAATGACTCCCCGCTGTCCTCCACCTTTATTTGTTTCCAAGCTCCAACTTCAATGGCTTTTTTTTGACCTGACCAGCAGGGGTCACTGTGGCATTTGGAGAGCTCTGATCTGCAAACCGCTGCACTTCAGCTCACATACAAAAAGAATAAAAAACGCATCCACAATGTGCTTCTACCAGATGCTGCGTGTGAAAGTATACATGACGGAAAAAGCTCATTTATTTTGCATGTGTTGCATATATATACTTTGACAATGTCATAGCCAGATGAATCAATGAGCAGGACATTGACAGCGCAAGATAAATTCCTGCGAAAGGGTTAGGGGTGCTTACTTGCTGAGTGAGGGTAACAGGGTCTTTAATGGTGTTGGCTGAAGTGCTGCTGCTGCTGCTGCTGGCGGTAATGATTTAGAGTGTGTGGGAAGGCGTGCGTGTAATCTGGAGCCAAAGCTGCATTTTATGCTCAAAACTAATTTTGTAATAACCTCATTAGAAGGATACGAAAACACTGTGATTGTGTCTTAATTCTCCTCTTGAACTACACTCCCCCCAGGTTAAAGTTGGAGCCTCACCATGTGGATGGATCCTGGCGACGGCTGATTCCATATTCATCTGCTGAGAGAGCACAGTTCGCCCGAGCCCACTTGCAGCGGAATTTACGGCCGATACCGTGAACGCATAATGTGTGGTTGAGCACAGATCAGAGCCTTGAAACGACTTCCACACACTTGACTTTGACAAGACGTGTGTTGTGTCCCTTTTGGTGATTATAGATGTGTCATGTTTCATGCCAGCAGGTTTAAAGGAGAATAATGAACATGAAAAAAAACTTAGGATATACTGTATTATTTGTAGATCAGTGCAGCCCCAACAATCTTATGTCACTGAACAAATATTGTTGATAAAGACAGTCATTTTCATGTCACCTTTTTTCTGAGACAAAATGGTAAATCATTTGTGGAGAAGGATAGATGAGGTTTCATGACACACTATTGGAGGTCAGATGAGGTTTCATAACACAGTATTGAAGGGTAGATCAGGTTTCATGACACAGTATTGAAGGGTAGATGAGGTCTCATGACAGTATTGAAGGGTAGATGAGGTTTCATGACACAATATTGAAGGTTAGATGAGGTTTCATGACACAGTATTGAAGGTTAGATGAGGTTTCATGACAGTATTGAAGGGTAGATGAGGTCTCATGACACAGTATTGAAGGTTAGATGAGGTTTCATGACACAGTATTGAAGGTTAGATGAGGTTTCATGACAGTATTGAAGGTTAGATGAGGTTTCATGACAGTATTGAAAGGTAGATGAGGTCTCATGACACAGTATTGAAGGTTAGATGAGGTTTCATGACACAGTATTGAAGGTTAGATGAGGTTTCATGACAGTATTGAAGGGTAGATGAGGTCTCATGACACAGTATTGAAGGTTAGATGAGGTTTCATGACACAGTATTGAAGGTTAGATGAGGTTTCATGACAGTATTGAAGGGTAGATGAGGTTTCATGACACAATATTGAAGGTTAGATGAAGTTTCATGACAGTACTGAAGGTTAGATGAGGTTTCAAGACACAGTATTGAAGGTTAGATGAGGTTTCATGAAACAGCGTCCTGATTTTCAGAGGCCACCAGATGGCACTGTTGGTCTGTTTGGACTTGAGGAGTAACGGGCTTGTGAGGCTCGACGAAACAGTGGCCACATTTTCAGAGGCCACTAGATGGCACTCTCTGCTTTAAAATGTTTTTAACAACCACTTCAATGAAACCTCACATCATTTTTAAACCAACAGCGCCATCTAGCGTGCACCGAGAATAAGGACACTGTCTCATGAAGTCTCATCAACATATCACCAGACTTGAGCAAGTAATTCAATGAAACCTCACATCATTTCTAAACCAAGAGCGCCATCTTGCGTCCTTTGAAAATAAGCCTGCAATACTGTCATGATACCTCATGATCCCACCACCATTTATACAATTTCAGACTGACCTGTCACGGGAACGAAGGGACGAGGGAGCTAAAGCCACGTAGGAGGACGTGGTGTAGGACCCAAGTGCAAGTGGTTATAGGCACAGGAGGCAGGAGGGAATTATAAATAATATTTAATAATTAAACAAACTAAAACAGAACAGAAAGCGTCACCGAACCGGGAGAAACAGAGCGAACACAGAATGTAAAAACAGAGTAACCAATACTAGCGGAAGTGCACAAACATAAGTAAAAAGTCAAAACAGAAAGCGTCACCGAACCGGGAGTTAAATGAACTTAAATCACAAATGAAACCGAGAATAAACTACAAAAGAAAACAAAGAAACACGGCAAACAGCAAGAAACCAAAAACACTAACTCAAGGCAGCAGGGTTAAACAGTGTAACAAAAGAACTAGCAAGCGCACAGAAACAAGAGAACGAAAACAAAGAGAGCCACGAGTTAAATTAACTTGTTAGCAAACAGAACTAAAAGCCGAACACAGGAAGAGACACGAGAACCAGGAGAGCTAACAAATGGAACGAAAGAAGCCGAACACAGGGAGAGACACGAGAACCAGGAGAGCTAACAAATGGAACGAAAGAAGCCGAACACAGGGAGAGACACGAGAATCAGGAGTTACCACGGGGGAACGAGAGGAGTCCAGCAGCACAGGAACCAGAGGAAACATCACAGGGGACGTGGAAAACACACAGGGCCTTGGAGAACTGGCAGGAAACAATGACAACGATCTGGCACACGTTGCTGGAGCCCAGGTGTTCTTGAAGACCGTAATCAGGGGGTAATCGGCTCCAGCCGTGTGCCAAAGGAAACAGAGGGAGAGAAGCAAAACCAGGACTAGGAGCCCGGAAGCGGAGCCATGACAGTACCCCCCCCTTAAAGAACACCTCTTGGTGTTCCACCAGTCCTGGATGGACGGTCGTCGTAGACGAGGGGAGGAGGAGGCCCATTGGAGCGACTGGAAGAGCCGGGCTGCAGCGACCCGGAAGACAAGCTGGGGTACTGGAGAGGTGGCGGGTGGGAAGTTGCGGCTGGGGTCTTCGGGAGGCCGCGGCGGCGGCTTGGGAGCCACGCTGAAGACGTGGGGAGGCCGCGGCGGCGGCTTGGGAGCCACGCTGAAGACGTGGGGAGGCCGCGGCGGCGGCTTGGGAGCCACGCTGAAGACGTGGGGAGGCGGCGGCGGCGGCGACTTGGGAGCCACGCTGGAGACGTCGGGAGGCCACGGCGGCGGCGACTTGGGAGCCACGCTGGAGACGTCGGGAGGCCACGGCGGCGGCGACTTGGGAGCCACGCTGGAGACGTCGGGAGGCCACGGCGGCGGCGACTTGGGAGCCACGCTGGAGACGTCGGGAGGCCGCGGCGGCGGCGACTTGGGAGCCACGCTGGAGACGTCGGGAGGCCGCGGCGGCGGCGACTTGGGAGCCACGCTGGAGACGTCGGGAGGCCGCGGCGGCGGCGACTTGGGAGCCACGCTGGAGACGTCGGGAGGCGGCGGCGGCTTGTGAGCCACGCTGGAGACGTCGGGAGGCCGCGGCGGCGGCGGCTTGTGAGCCACGCTGGAGACGTCGGGAGGCCGCGGCGGCGGCGGCTTGTGAGCCACGCTGGAGACGTCGGGAGGCCGCGGCGGCGGCTTGTGAGCCACGCTGGAGACGTCGGGAGGCCGCGGCGGCGGCTTGGGAGCTACGCTGGAGACGTCGGGAGGAGACAGCGGCTTGGGAGCCGCGTAGGGGCCCTCGGGAGGAGACAGCGGCTTGGGAGCCGCGTAGGGGCCATCGGGAGGAGACAGCGGCTTGGGAGCCGCGTAGGGGCCCTCGGGAGGAGACGGCCCGGGAGCCGCGTAGGGGCCCTCGGGGGGAGACGGCCTGGGAGCCGCACAGGAAGGTTCGGGAGACGGCGGCCTGGGAGCCGCGCAGGAAGGTTCGGGAGGCGACGGCTTGGGAACCGCGCCGGAGTTTTTGGGAGGCAGCGGCCTGACCAGGGGAGGCGCCGGCTGGAGAGCTGCGCCGGAGAACAGGGGAGGCGCCGGCTGGAGAGCCGCGCCGGAAAACAGGGGAGGCGCCGGCTGGAGAGCCGCGCCGGAAAACAGGGGAGGCGCCGGCTGGAGAGCCGCGCCGGAAAACAGGGGAGGCGCCGGCTGGAGAGCCGCGCCGGAAAACAGGGGAGGCGCCGGCTGGAGAGCCGCGCCGGAAAACAGGGAAGGCGCCGGCTGGAGAGCCGCGCCAGAGACCAGGGAAGGCGCCGGCTGGAGAGCCGCGCCAGAGACCAGGGAAGGCGCCGGCTGGAGAGCCGTGCCAGAGACCAGGGAAGGCGCCGGCTGGAGAGCCGCACCGGAGACCAGGGAAGGCGCCGGCTGGGGAGCTGCGCCGGAAAACATGGGAGGCGCCGGCTGGAGAGCCGCGCCGGAAGACACGGGAGGCGCCGGCTGGGGAGGCGCCAGCTGGAGAGCCGCTGGCTGGAGGGCCGCGCCGGAGACCACGGGAGACGCCGGCTTGAGAGCAGCGCCGGGGACCACGGGAGGCGCCGGCTTGAGAGCTGCGGCGGAGACCACGGGAGGCGCCGGCTTGAGAGCTGCGGCGGAGACCACGGGAGGCGCCGGCTTGAGAGCTGCGGCGGAGACCACGGGAGGCGCCGGCTTGAGAGCTGCGGCGGAGACCACGGGAGGCGCCGGCTTGAGAGCTGCGGCGGAGACCACGGGAGGCGCCGGCTTGAGAGCTGCGCCGGAGACCACGGGAGGCGCCGGCTTGAGAGCTGCGCCGGAGACCACGGGAAGGGCCGGCTTGAGAGCTGCGCCGGAGACCACGGGAAGGGCCGGCTTGAGAGCTGCGCCGGAGACCACGGGAAGGGCCGGCTTGAGAGCTGCGCCGGAGACCACGGGAAGGGCCGGCTTGAGAGCTGCGCCGGAGACCACGGGAAGGGCCGGCTTGAGAGCTGCGCCGGAGACCACGGGAGGCGGCGGCTGGAGAGCCGCTGGCTGGAGAGCAGCGCCGGAGACCATGGGAGGCGGCGGCTTGAGAGCAGCGCCGGAGACCACGGGAGGCGGCGGCTTGAGAGCAGCGCCGGAGACCACGGGAGGCGGCGGCTTGAGAGCAGCGCCGGAGACCACGGGAGGCGAAGACGGGGAAACACAAGAGTCACGAAAAAAAAAATCACGGACGGGAACAGACAGAATTGGCTCCGACGGAAGAGCAGAAGAAGCAAGTGGAACACCGGACATAGCAGAGCGGGAGGAAAGCCGCGTGACTGATTGAGCTATTGAGTCCAACACCTCAAAAATGGACAGAGTCATCCTCTCCATATTACCTATACTGGTGGCCTGAGCGTCTAGTTCCTCCTGCCAGCCTTTCACCACTGCTGGGTCCATAATTATGGCCAGATCGTTTCTGTCACGGGAACGAAGGGACGAGGGAGCTAAAGCCACGTAGGAGGACGTGGTGTAGGACCCAAGTGCAAGTGGTTATAGGCACAGGAGGCAGGAGGGAATTATAAATAATATTTAATAATTAAACAAACTAAAACAGAACAGAAAGCGTCACCGAACCGGGAGAAACAGAGCGAACACAGAATGTAAAAACAGAGTAACCAATACTAGCGGAAGTGCACAAACATAAGTAAAAAGTCAAAACAGAAAGCGTCACCGAACCGGGAGTTAAATGAACTTAAATCACAAATGAAACCGAGAATAAACTACAAAAGAAAACAAAGAAACACGGCAAACAGCAAGAAACCAAAAACACTAACTCAAGGCAGCAGGGTTAAACAGTGTAACAAAAGAACTAGCAAGCGCACAGAAACAAGAGAACGAAAACAAAGAGAGCCACGAGTTAAATTAACTTGTTAGCAAACAGAACTAAAAGCCGAACACAGGAAGAGACACGAGAACCAGGAGAGCTAACAAATGGAACGAAAGAAGCCGAACACAGGGAGAGACACGAGAACCAGGAGAGCTAACAAATGGAACGAAAGAAGCCGAACACAGGGAGAGACACGAGAATCAGGAGTTACCACGGGGGAACGAGAGGAGTCCAGCAGCACAGGAACCAGAGGAAACATCACAGGGGACGTGGAAAACACACAGGGCCTTGGAGAACTGGCAGGAAACAATGACAACGATCTGGCACACGTTGCTGGAGCCCAGGTGTTCTTGAAGACCGTAATCAGGGGGTAATCGGCTCCAGCCGTGTGCCAAAGGAAACAGAGGGAGAGAAGCAAAACCAGGACTAGGAGCCCGGAAGCGGAGCCATGACATGACCATTATCTCCAGCTAAGACTTGAGTTGCGCCTGCAGCTAGTAAAGCAACACAAAAAGGTTGTCAATAGAATCAGTGAAATCTTTTGGAAATGCTCGGACAGTATTTGTCGGGTACAGCGTGACCTTCCACCAGCTTTCCAGCTAGTGGAAGGTCAGCTATGAGTGAATTCCAAAAGCTGCCACCCACTGTCCCATTTAAATACCACTATCAATAATAACAATGATATTTCAACATGAAAAAGGGGAATATTTTGACAGTATATATATATCAAAATGTGGTGAACAATATTGTGAAAAATAATCTGTATTTACTTTTGAGCAGATCTCACATCTTTGCTGAACAGCCAAAACACTTCATGAAGCAGTGTCCTCTTTTGCAAAGCCAACTAGATGGCACTGTCTGCTCAAAAACCATTGGGTTTGAACACTCGCTTTTGTAAAGCCTCACATTATTTTGTAATCCGAGAGCGCCCTCTACTAGGCTCTGAAAATAAGGACACTGTTTCATGAAGCCTCATCAGAATTTAAAATTATGTTTTAGTATCAAATTGCTATTGACAAAAATTTGACAAAAAAAGTTAGCTGTCTTTTGGCTTAGCGCAGTTAGTCCTGCAAAAATTAGGTTTGACATGACACGCCATATTTATGTCGATACGTTACTGTAATGTACTGACAAAATGCGTTCAGTTTGCAGCCAAGAAAGAGGAAGTATTGATGATAATTTGACGCATGGCGGTTTCTTATGGCTGAGGAAAGGTAAATGTATCAGCCTTGCACTTAATGGAATATAAAACTATGAATTTTTATCAGTCCTTGGAAGCAGCGCTTGAGCAGCATTTCCTGCATCACTTATTAGTTATCGGGGTGAAGGAGGTCACTGCGCGACGGCGACTGAAGCATCTAGACCGAGTCTTATTGTCATCTCCAACTTGCAACTCTCATATAGAATCTTCAGCGGATCACAATGACATCTGCATATGAATAAGTCACTCTTCCCCATATCAATGAAGTCTTCAACGCCATTGATATGGAGAAGCAAAACCGCGAGAAACAGAAGCACATTGTGCGTTGATCACTTCCTTTATCCCCTTACACGGTATCCGTTGACCCAGGGGAGCAGTACCTCGTTCTAGATCTGACTTCATAAAAACCACGCACTGCCTCAAATAAAGCCCAGCATTTGTTAAACAGCGGAGAGATTTAGCACACAGTACAAACTACCATTATAAATGGACCACTGCACTGTGACCAGATAAGACCCAGAGAAAAAAAAAAAAAAAAAAAGAGGGCTATGATATACTCGCTTACAAGTGGGCTGGAAATACACAGCAGGAGTTTTCCACCGCAAATACCCGCCCTGAAAGGGAAGCTTCATCATCCTGGCGACGTTACGGGTGAGCCACTAAGAAAATGGCTCTATACTCTGTGTTTATTCTGAATTCCTTTTCCTCAGGCATCTTTTCCTGTTACATTCCTCCCCGCGTTGTCGCATTTGAACTGTCCTTGCTGTCAATCTCCAGGCAGGAGTTTCCTTGGAAACTGTTGCTTTGTCCAATCCAGCTTTTAGCTTCCTTTACAATGGCACGCAGAAGTGTCTTCACCCATTTTAGATTTTCTAAAAGGTTGGTTTCCGCACCAAATAAACAAATGTTGATCGTGCTCTCTGGTGATTCTCTTCCATTTTCTATTCTGCGATGATATTGGTTTTTCAAAAGCAGCTCTGGGCCATCATCTGCCAAAGGGCCATGAGCATCTTCAGAAAAGCCCTGGAGAAATAAACGCTTCTAAAATCCCTCTGGTACCTGTTTGCTGCTTACTACAGCCGTTCTCCTTGATTTATAATTTGAATGCCTCTCATGTCTCATCAATGATTTAGCATGACCTGATTTTCGTCTTCTGCCGCTTCGTCTAGGAACCAGCCAGTGCACCGCGGGAAGAGAGGCGTGAGGCTTTTCCAGAGTGAGGTGAAGTCAGCTACAGAAGGACTTTCCAACTCAAATATTAAACACAATGGTTTTTGCCATCGCACAGTTGGGACTGTTTTCAGTTCACTCCCCATCAGTGACAGCACTGAACTTCCGCTCACTTTGAGCGCTGGTGCAGTCAGGTAACTGCGTGCCACACGGATAAGCTGGCGTGCCGTGTTGAAGGATGGAAGTCTTTGTTTTGTGCAGCAACAAGCGAGCAAGCTTTTCAGCCACCACTAACTTAAGGCTTGTTGTTTTGACAATATCATCAGCCGAGAGTCCACAAGAATTCCAACACATACGGAAACCCAGGTTTGCACATATTTATTTATTATTAAGCGGAATGTAATATAAAATAATTATGATGAAATCCCTAAAAAAGTGTCCATTACTCACTTTGAAAAGTGACTTTCATTTTTCAGTTTGTCTTTCATTTGAAAAGACAAACTGCTCATGATATTGTTGTATTACTCGAGGTTGATCTTGGTCTCCAGACCACTTTTTTAGGGTCTCGGGTCTCAAATGCTTTTGCACTCGGGCTTGTCTTGGTCCCGGACTTGTAGTCTCAGGATTTCCATATTCAAGACTGGTCAAGACCCACAGATAAAACTGTCAGAATTGGTAAGCATAACGCAGCCGTGAGGGGGGGGCAAGACAGTTACTCCTTACGCCGGTCCCAAGTCCAGATAAAGGCAGAGGGGTGTGTTAGGAAGGGCATCCGACGTAAAAAAGTTGCCAAGCTAAAAGATTAGACACAAAGATCAGACAAATGAATCTCATAACGGATCGGTCAAGATGGAAATTGGACCACTGTAGGTGGGACTGAGGCGTGCCAATAGACGTGGTGAAGGAGGACATGAGGTTTGTAGGTGCGAGAGAAGGAGAAGCAGAGGACAGGGGGAGATGGCGGAAGATGATCTGCTGTGGCGACCGCTGAAGGGGAAGCCAAAAGAAAAAAAGAATTGGTAAAAGGAGGATTCTGGCTGTCTGCTCAGTTTTGTTGTGGTTTTTCCTTCATATTTATGTCACACCAAAGTGTCATATTGCTGTTGGTTTTTATTGCTACTAACCAGTAGTACACCTACCTGTATAAGGTGTTAATTGTCACACTGGTTCTGCTTGTTCCACCTGACACCTGACTGGTTAACCATTGTGCGCCTGCACACTTTGAGACTCCTTATACAATAGATATGGTCTTGGTCTGGTCTTGGTTTTGATCTCTAAATATCTTGGTCTATACTCTCTTGTCTCAGGTGGTGTGCTCTTGACTACAACACTAGACACACGCACTACAGAACCAGTGACATCGCAATCCACAGAAAAAAAAAATATCGCACTCACCTCTGGTTGACCAAATGCTTTTGAAGCTGCTTTTGTTAAAACCACAGTGATATTGCGTTACCTCAGTTGTTTTGTCAGCCATTTTATTTCTTCCGTCACAGAGCGGAATATTTGTTGCTGGTAAATGTGACTCTTTTAGACGTCTGTATTGAGAAAATGATGATGAATATATCCATTATTATTAATCTGATTGATGTTGGTGTGGGCCAAAGAACTAAGCTTCAAGCTATTCCTAATAGTCATATTGTGGTGGCCCAAAGCTCAGCATGATGTGCGTCTCCAGTGAGGCTGGTGTCAGTTATAACATATCACTTGACTGAAAACAAATAAAGCCCCATCTACCCGACACGTTTTGTGGGTAGCTTTGGAAAGGGAATTTGGGAAGTGCTCTTCCCGGAGCCTTCTGAAGATTGTGACACTTCATCTACTGCATTGGCCATATTAACAATACAGCCAGCAAAAAGACAACCAGCGGCAGAAAATATATGAAAATATTTCATCATCAGCGGCTGTTTATTTCCATCTGACTTCACTGATCACAGACATGGTACTTGTTAGGGAGCCACAGGGATGTAGCCCATTTCATTTCACATGCTGCAGATGACAGATGTCAGTACTCCTGAAGAGGCTTTCTTTGAGAGGCATTGTACCAAAGCATTGGCTGACAAGAGTCAATTCATAAGACCCATCTCTAGCATACAGGCAATGGAAGAAAAGGGCCCGTCGATAGGTCTGACTCCATCTACAGATAGGGCCAAAACAAACCCCATGATAGCAAAGATTGGCGGAGATCTGGAGTTCCTTTTATTCTTATCAAGGATAATGAAAAGAACTAAAACTAAACAATAGAATTAAAACAGTAGGTGAATACGTTGTCAAGAAAAACATATTGAGCCAGTTTTATTTTCAGAGCCGTTCAGTTGAGCAAAGCAAGAGGCTCATGGGAAAACAGCTGGTGAAAATTGGTGCTTCACACAAGATAAATTCCTACATATTTTTGGCATATTTGTTTCTCCCTTTGTGATAAGGAGCCGATTGTATCATCTGAAAAACATGATGTAACAAATCCCACGCTGCATTCAACAATACTGGTCATGAAAACCCTTTCAACTAAAAACTAAACAAAAAAACGAACCTTAAAAAAGCAGCATAACTCAATTGGCCTAACATACCCTTTGTCTCTTCTCCCCATCCCCTCTTCTGCCAACACACTTAGACAGCGGTAAACCTTTGGTCTATGAGTCTGAACTTGGCTGTATACGAAGTTCCGCTTTTATTTTCAGCACGACTTTTCCTTCCGCGAGATTTAAAGAAGGTGACTTTTATTCCTTTTTGAAGAAAAGAGGACTCAACAAAGAAGTGCTATCAGTTGACTGAGGGGTGTGGGGAAGCGGAGCGCGTGGGTGGTGTGGCCCATTTGCTTAGCGGCTGCTATCTTTGTGTTTGACTCCTGGACTGCTTACTGGGATGAAAGCAGGGGCAGGATATAATGAAATACAAAGATACATTATGGGATATAAGTAATGGAGCGGTGCACTCAGATATTTCAAGGCTCACACTCTGTGTTTAATTTTCGCCTCAAAGAATAAATGACCCACCGTATTAACCTTGAAGCGCAGTGGAAAGATGCTTATTCTAAAACACGGAAAAGAGAGAATAATCATTTCCAGCAACAAAGGACAGGCCACATGAGCAGTGCGTTTCGAACTTTCCATGAGGGGAGGATCTATTGAGAGTTATTTAAAGGTGCAATTGAACATATATGTTCCACCAACATTCACGCAGCATCCCTTTCAAATAGCCCAATGGGGAGGGGCAACGTTGACCTCGGGGTATTGCGAGATGCTTTAAAATTGTGATTAGCCCCAAGGGTCAAATAGGGGTGGATCGGCTGCACAACTGGCGTCCTCGTTCAATAGACAATTCCCAAGAGAGACTGCTGTTCTCCTTCATCTACCCTTTCAAAAATCCACCTAGACTAATTTCATCTCTCACTTAATACTGCTCCTCTAACCCACGGTTATTGCTCAGTAAAGACAAACATTAGAACTGGTCAATATTTCATTATTTATTCACATCTGCAAAGCTGCTCAAGTTTGTTTTGAATATGCCAGTGGACTCATATTCAGGATGGTTTTTCAAGTAATCCTCTAGGCCAAAGACCCTCATATGAGTTTCGTCAAATGTTAAAGCCAGACGTTTACGGCTCGAATGGAGTCAAAACCAACGGCGGCTGCCGGAAAAATAAATAAATAAATAAGTAAATCTAAGGGGCACTGTGGCAATTTTGTGTTGAAACATCTCAATAAGTATTGAACACAACAGAATAGCAGACAGACATTGTTCTTGGGCAACATATTCAAGGGATGTTGGATGAATTCTAGTGGCATTTGACTGTTTAATGTTAGCGTTTGGTTCAGCTGCTGTGTTGAAGAGTAGTACTGGGCAGGTAAGGTACCATGAAACAGTTTCCCAATTTTCAGAAGCCATGAGATGCTGCTCTTGGCTGAGAAAAGATGTCTCATTGAATTACCTTCATTTCCAGACTATAAGCCTCTACTTTTATTCTTGCGGTCTGAGCCGTGGCTGCTCTTACAACGACACGGCTAACATATGTATTTTTACGTCATGCTACCAAGATATTGAACCCCGTAACATCAAACCGATGAAACCACAGGCAATTTTTAAAGTCCTCAAAGTGCAATGTTTTCTCCTGCCTTTCCGCAGATAGGACCGGAGATGACGTCTCAGTGCTGGAGCCCATTTTCAAAACTAGTTTAGAAGTGATCCTCAAGCATTTTTCAGCCGGGGGCACCATTGCTGAAATGCAATGGTATATATTTTGGGACAATAATTGACGTCTGAACACTGTCTTACTCCTAAAAAGAGTAATGATTAATAATGACAATGATCAAAAATGATGAAAATAATGTCCCTTGAAAATGAATAAATAAATAAATCCACCATAACTCAGCCTCCCTATATTGACGATACTGAACACACATTGTCACCACGTGAACATGGAAGGCACATTTTATTGCTTTGATTTCAAATTTGAAAACGGTTGGTTTCCATTTCCGTTTTTTTTTGTAAATCCAGCCCTCAATCCTCCATCCTTCCATACATTTGATAGAGTGATCAGTTCTTCAAGTCGATGCCTGAGTCCAGATGGAACGCTGGCAGAAACATAACTTCCTTGCCTGCAGTAGTTGTATGCCATTTCCACACTTTGGCATACAATCTATGTAAGTCATGTGGTTTGTTTGAGATCAATGACTCCAGAGAGTCTCATTTGAAAATATATATCAGAGGTGTCCAACTGTTTTGGAGAAAAACAAAAACCAAAACACATTATTTTATGAAACTGCCATTGTCTGAAGGTCAGATTCAAGAAAAAAACGGAATGTCATACAGACCGCAAAAGGAAGTGGGAATTATTGGTGTTAGGGATGACATTATTGTTTGACTCCACTTGTCAAAATAAAATATGATGTTTAAAAAGGTTTCAGTTTCCTGTGGTTGAGGATACTGGTGAGCCACAAATAATTCATGCCACGACAGAGGCTGCACCCTACATCAGATCAAGGGCTACAAATGGCCCCCGAGACAGACCTTGGACATACCTGATCAGGGTTTAAAGAACTGCAACCAGAAATAAAGTCACATAAAGTCTGAGTAATAATTTATTCTGTCAACTTGACTAACATAAAATAAATATATGTTTTTATTAGTGATGGGTAGATGACGTATCATGAAACAGTGTCCCAATTTTCAGAGGCAACTCGATGCCACTCCAGACAGACACATTACAGACAGCACCCCCTGGTGGCCTCTAAAAATCAGTACACCGTGTCATGAAACCTCATCTACCCAGAACTAGTTTTTATTATTCAATTTAACGGGAAGATCTCTGATGTCCACCTGCCTTCAATAGAAATGGCTGCCCACAATGCATTCTGGTCATACTGGAAGAATTGGTTTCACATCTGTGTCGGATAAATATTTTTAATGTCTACTATGTGCAGCCTTTTGACATAGCTAGCAAAGGCCATCGCAGTTCACGGCCCTTGGTCGGGTGATGCGTAACGCCTCCTTTAACAGGAGGCGTCTGATGAATCGTACATGCCCTTTTCTGTTAACTCGGCTCTTTCAAAGCCATTCATTCTACCCCGCCGCCTAATGTAGCAACGTCTTCCTCGCCACTCCCCTCCCCCACCAACCTTTACGATTTATCAATAAGGCCTTGCAGGTACGCTGTTTGTTTATGTTTTGTGATGCCAGGAGGGGAAATCTGTCTGCTTCACAGCACAAAACACCTTGCTGTTTCTTGTAAAGCGTGTCCTGGAAAGACAGATGAGCCATGCCATTGTCCTCCGTTCACTCTCTTACCCTGATTGAATGTACAGCGACTTCGCTGTACACAGTTGAGCTGATTTTAGATGCTGACCAACCGCTTTCTTCAGCAACATGACTCCTTTTTTTTATTGCTCTTTCACCTATCTTCAGCAATGAAGACTGCTATACAGCAAGAAGGTGTGTGCTTCGGACTATCGAAGGGCTGTCAGAGCACTTTATCATTCCGATGGTTTGGTCAAGAGTCCACCAGTTCACAGTTCATCATTTGAGTTCCACCAGCACGCAGACTTCCAGGAACACATCAATAGGAAGTAGTTTTATGATACAGACTGAAGAGAAAACCATTTCAAAATCAGCGTGAGGTTGTTTTATTTTTTTTTTATTTTCAACTGAATCACCTCATCCATCATTGTGCACTGTTGCACTTGAAGTATCCACGTTCCAATGAATCTGCCGGAGAGCTCCAGTTTCTGTGTCTTTCAGCACTTTAATCCATTCAAAGTGGACTGACTTCTGCCCTTCCTCGGGGGTCACTGTTTCAATGATAACACTCTTTTATCCGAGAAAGCACATTTATTATTGAGAGACAAAGACCCCAGATTAAACTGGCTTGCTCGCTCATAACTTCTCATAAGTCTAACCTTTGTAGCTCACGCTCTGATATCAGAAGCATTGAAGAGAAACACATAAGACACACACACAATGAAATGTTTCTTCACTGTTCTGTCTTAAAACTAAGTATGGCAAGGTGCCATAACTCACTCTAAATGAAAAAAAAAAAGCTGCTGATGACTGATAAAATTCTGCTATAATCCCTCACAGTTTACTTTTCGCAGTAGGCCATGAATTTGTCTTTGCAGTACGAGAAGAATTATGAGTCAAAGATGACAATCGGGGGATCGCAGTTCAGTATTGTGGGCTCTGATGCCTCTGTGTTTTCCAGCGGTGCGATACACCCGGATGTAACCCCAGTTCTATGAGGTCATGCCGAGCTCTCTAAGGTGCTTCGCGAATGGTTTATTTCTTTGAGGCTTCGCCTCTGCACCAGAAAAGAACTTCATTCACTTCATTCGCCCACTGAGGGGTAAAGGTCTGCCCCCTTGGCTTCAGCGAATCATATCTCTTTTGAAACTCAGCAGTGGAGAGAAGCAAACAGAGGGTGTTTGTTTATTTTCAGTACAGTAATCCTGTTTTTTTTTTTTAAACAAAACAAAACAAAACATATGTACATACTAGTAACATATGTCTTATGACCTGCTCGACTTAGGTCCACCCGTACTTGCGACCACAGCCAGCAGATGCCAGCAGATTCTTTTCTTTTTTGTTTTTTTTTATTCAATGTCTGGCACAGCAGCGGCTCGCGTCAGCTATATATATATATATATATATATATATATATATTGTAACTTCCGACTTAAGGCTGTGTTTTTAAAAAAAAGTTATATATATATATATATATATATATATATATATATATATATATATATATATATATATATATATATATATATATAATTTTTTTTTTGAAAAAATAATTTGAAAAAAAAAAGCAAATATATATATATATATATATATATATATATATATATATATATATATATATATATATATATATATATATATATATATATATATATATCTTTTTTGTTTTTTTTAGGAAAAAAATGGGATTACTGTACTGAAAATAAAGCAGCACAAAAGATGACAGGTGACGCTAAGTCAGAAATATTCATTCGGCTTAACCATTCTGCCACTAAGCAGATGGTGAACAGATCATCACAAAAGTGTTCAATTATCACACAATTACCGTGACCTCGGTTGAGGAGTTGCTTACTGCCGTACGCATCGTGCTGAATTGCCGTTTTCACTTCTTCAAGCTTCATTCAAATTGGTAAAGCACAGTGAAAGTACTGGTAATTACAAGCAGCGTCAGACGAGTTGTATATTACATTCCAGGAATTGCAGAACTCAGAAACTTGTCTCTTTTATTGTCAATATCACGAGACAACCCAGTGTGTGTGCGGATACACTCCAGACCACACAGACTATTATTCCGCGGCTGTGCTGTGAGTGCAGTTGTGTCCAATTGTGCAGCTGACTCATTTAAGCTCTCATGCAAATGAAGTGAACATTGTGCTCTTTTCATCTCATCCAACAGATGGGAGGATCAGGCTGCGGGGAAAATAAACTTTTGCAGGTATATAAAAACTTGGCATGCTTAATAAAACGTGTGATGAGGAAGTAAATCCTCCGCTTCCTTGTTATTTCTTTCTTTATATGTCCATAAGACTTTTCTTTATTTCCTTGCTTTGCTTTTATTCGGGATGTAGTTCACTTAATATTTCCTCGCTTGTGCCCTGTGAAAGAGTCAGCTTGAGGTTCGGTTTTTCACCGGTGTGTTTTGATGCCTTAAAAAAAAAAAAAAAAATCACATTTTAAGTCATTCGTCATCTCACATCAGGAGACAGTTGTTTGTGCAGACCGACAATACGTTATGGAAAAGCTTGGAGCCAATCTCAGCATCTCTCTCTCTACATGCCCCATCTGTTACTGAGGTCTGCCACTGTGTGTGTGACCCGGTCCATGTGGGTGAGCTTTGGTGTGACGACTCCAAAGCCTTAGAGATACAAAGAATTGAAAACCTTGGCACCAAAACGCATGGCTGACAGAGAGTGAGGAGAAACAGATGTCTTGGAAATCTTCATCTTCATCGCGGTTATCTCAGACCTGCGGGGTTGAGAGACATTTTTTAATTAATTCAGTGCGAGGGAACTATTCACACAATCTTCTACCAAGGTCAGATTTCTCCAAAGTTATGTGAGGATAGTTTTCCTTCATGAGGATTTTGTTTGATGCCCTTTTTTTTTAATGCTTAGATTTGTTAAATGTTCCGATGTATTATTGCAAGCTGCCACCACTAATCTAGGTGTTAAAAGAAAACGAAATCAAATGAAATTTTAAAAATGCCGGTGTTACACAATGACAATCACATTGCGGATGACAGTGTTCGGATTCTACATCACCAATCTGGGCTTGTCTGATTCCAACACTTCCTTTCTTCTCACCAGGTTTTTTGTGATATTTTCGTCCTGATCTCCCGTTTTTTCTTTCCCGTTTTGTCTTTCCATTGTCATACGACTGCAATAGTGTGACACTCAGCAGTGTCATGCCCAGTTCTTGCCCAGATTTTTTTCCATTCAAGGTCTAAAAGGTCCATCAACTGCATCAGATAAGTCGTCCATGTACATTTTTGGACGCTGTATTGATGACCGAGTGTAAAGTCATTCATATTCTAATGTTAATAATTTGGCCGTCTCAATAATAGATCTCCAAAAAGCAAAATACAATTTGAATGTGAAACAGGTTTACTTGCTATTTCTCAAAACACCCTTCAGGACTTGCTGAATGATCACGCCTGCAGTACTGTTCAGATGCCAGAAAGAATGAAAAGTCACAATGGAGACTTTTGATTTATGTTTGTTTTGGCTAGTGCACATCAGCAAGCTTCATATTTTAGTGACAGTACGTGCGCAGGGGTGTGGCATGATTCCTGGAGCTCCACGCTGCAGCTGAGAACCACTGTGGAGGCAGAGCTGCGGAAACACAGGAGTAGAGGCGGAAAGGTTTTGGGATAGAGACCAAATAGAGCAGTACCACTGGAAACCGTGCGGGGCAGTGTTGCTGACACTACCTAATACATGAGACACAAAGAATACATAACAATGGTGGGATTTCTCTGTCCTAGTGTCGCAATATATTGAACAACTTCACCGACCACTGCCTCTTACAATGCTTCCTACGTTTTGTTCCAGAGGTACATTATCAATACTTCTTCCACAGTTGGCATGTTTGTGTTGGAGTTTGTTGTCATAAACTTCTGACTCTAGGCTGCTCCACCTGGTGGATACATTGGTGAACAGCAATGACAACATAAAGAATGCTTGGAAGTACTGCATATGATCAGTGACGGTAACATTGTTGGAAACAATTTTGCAGGTAAAGGGAGCACAAATGGCCTTCAATGTAACTAAAACACCTGATATCATTGGGCCAATGGGATGGGGCTCAATGTTTTCACAGCACGAAGCTTATTAGCCCGTTGTTTAAGCTGCACAGTTAAACTGCAGGGTTCACAATGTGTGGAAAACGGAGCAGTTTACAGTGTAGAAATAAGTAATAAATTAAAATTATGTTCTTGTCATGTTCTCCTGGACCCAGAATCGAGTCTTCCCTAGTCACTGAGTATATTGTATAGTAAAATATAGCCTAAACAAAGTAGACTCTCCCAGCATAGCCAGTGTATGGTAACGTCCCTCAAGATATGATACAATAATACAGTTCCATATTGCAACAATAGTTGGTGTAGAATTATTTCAGGCGACAATTTTCAACTTAGTGGACACATTATATGATTTTTGTTTCAATCCAGCGATTTAAAAATAGATGACGGACAACAGAACACAGAGATGAAACACTGACTTGTGCGCGGTTATCTGAAGACAACTCACTGACCACAGCATCAGTCATTACAGCCTAAAATATAAACAATGTTGGATATTCTCTCGGTGCTGGGTGCCATGCACCAGGACTAGAAGCTGGAAAGAAAAGGATGCCATTCGCGCTATTCAATCGTCTATAAACTGGTAAGTCAGAACGGCAAGCCGTCGTCGCTCAGCGTTCGGCTGTAATTGCTATTCCGCCAAAATTGTCAGTCTACTGTTCAATCGCTCTGCTGTCACACCCACTGCAAAACATTGCTTTCGCACCCATTCAGTCAATGGCCGGATACAATCGCTGACAGGAAACAGAGCCGTAAGAGGCCGTATTGATGGTGAGACAGTGTGTGACCAAAATAGCGACACTTACAGAGAACAAGGTTTTCTGCTACCAAATAAAGAAGAGACAATTGAGAGGAAGTGCACAAGTACTTCAGGTGGAAATGGATTGGAGGTTAGGGAGAAGTCGCTTGATACACTCCATCCCTGAGTTTGTGTTTCTCTCACCACTTGAAGGCGAAGGATAAAAGTCCGTTCTTCGTAAATACTGTATAACAGACGGAAGGAAGCAGTCAACCTTTGCCTCCAGACCCACATAGATCCAAGGAGGGGGCATCATTAGATCTTCTTCTACAATGATTTAAAAAAGCATTTTAATAAAGATCCATGAAGCCCTTTCAACGGCAGTTATTTTCACCCTTTCATCTGTGCGCCTTGATGGGTTAATCCCATCAGGGAATGAATTAGGTGTTGATTTCTTTTTTTATTTATAAAACAAACTGCTGCATTTGCTTCTCTGCTCACAGGAAACACCCCGACAAGCCGCTCCAGTCAGTAAAGCGCTGAATTAACAGCTGCACTAATCTATCTTTAGGCGTTTTGAACTCTTGTTACAGTCCTCAGTTTTGCAGAGCGCCGTCCCCTCGTGTGTTCGGGTTCTTTACACCCAAGCGTTCGGGGTAGTGTTTGGCCTGAAGTGAAGAGTCTCAGCAGGGGGTGAACTTATAGAAAATAAAATCCTCTGACTGCTGTTATTCTGTATGAATGTGTTTTAATTAGATCAAAAGTGAGTTGAGAGTCAACGATAACTAAATGGGCCTAAATCTGGTCTAAAAAATTCCAGCTATATAGAGTACCTTTGATCTGTTCCCTTCCTTCTTGGTTTATTCTTTTTTATCATTTTTTGTTGTATTTTTATATTTTGTTAAATGAAACAAAATTATTCTACCCACTGTTTGCCTCCTGTGAATCCTTCACAAAGGCACTCGAGTCCCGCGCCGCGTCTCGAACATAGCATTCTGTATGGGAAAATGGAAAGAGATCAGTCTTTTGTTTTGAGGACTTTGTTTTGTCGATTTTACTGAGCGCTCATTTAGCTGAACATTGTTCCTTTCATACATCACCTCTTCCTGTTGTTCTCATCTCACTCAGTCAGCATCAGCATTGTTGAATCAACATTTGAAATAAATTAAATGTTTATTCATGTGCATAACATTTTTGACATCTGCAGAAGGTGAATGAGAAAATACAGGAGTCAATGCATAAATGAAAGAGACAATATTAATCTGAATTGTCAATATTATACTGTATGTCATGTACTGTATTGATGTAAATATTTTTTATTTCTTCTTTAAGCTACAGTATGAAGCAAACTGAAGTCTTCTAAAAAATATTTTTCATGTCATTTTATGATATCATTTATGTATATTTCAATTGTAAAGCAACTCTCTGACACATAAACAATGAATTAATGAATTCATGGTTCTACCCTGAAAACTTGTGTGAACAATTCAAGTTCTAAGTTGGAAATTATTTAGTGTGATATGCTTATACAGTGGTACCTCGGTTCTCAACCACAATCCGTTCCAGACGGCCGTTCGAGAAGCGATTTGTTCGAAAACTGAATCGTTTTTTTCCGTTTCAATGAATGGAAAAAGAGATAATGTGTTCCAAGCCTTAAAATAGGCTTTTGTAGGAGTGAATGTAGAGTGTCTGCTGCAGGTGCGCTGTTCCTCTATGTGTGTGGCCGCTGCATGTGGGAGGGGTTGCCGAGTGAGTGACGTCTCTCCAGAAGTGAAGAGGTGCCCGGTGCGTGTCCAGCTCTGAATGTGCGCTTCTGTGCAGTTTGGCTGTGACAAAGTCATAAACCAAGTCACGCTCTGTCCCAGACTCGCCTCATCCCTGTCCCAGCTCCAGCCCACAACAGGACATCAAACCCTGGAGTGTGGAGAGCGAGCACCTCCCCTGTGACACTCTACCACGGTCCAGTGCGGAGACAGGAAAGGTTTTACACCTCAATATGAAGAAGAAACAGTCAGTAAATGTAGCTAACGGGACACGTCTGCATACAGAGGCTGCGTTATACACAATAACAAAGCGCGTCGTGGGTCAGCAGATCGGTCCACGCACGTTATGTTTTTCCGGCTTTTTTGGGGGGCGTTCGAGTTCTGAATTTTCATTCAAAATCTGAAGCAAAAAAATCTTGAAATTTTTGTTCAAAGTCCGATTTGTTCGACGTCCGGGATGTTCGAAAACCGAGGTACCACTGTACATATACTGTCCAAGACGCTTCCCTTTATCATAATTCCCTTCACTTTTTTAATGTAGAGACCGCTAGAAATCCCGACTCCTTCAGATGCCTTAGAAAACATCACCTATTCATTCAGTAGCTCGTTCCAATAACATGCAGTTATGCAAAAGCTATGAAGAAGGCTCCAAACTATGGTGTGCAGGTTTTTAGTACAACATAAATGGCATGTTGCTCATGTGTGCGAACGCTCAACGCACAAGTTCAAGAATCAATTCCCTGACCTGTCGACACTGACCAAAAAACCACCACAAGATTTAAAATGTAAATCACCACCAGTAGGCTCATGAGAAAAATATGCAATCGATAATGAGGATTTGTTATCATGCCCTAATCCATAGTGAGCCCTGCTGCGTGCGTCTCAAGGTCAGAGTTCAATTTGATGTAAATGAATCCCACAACCCGAATGAAAAATATAATTAATCATCTATCTATTGAGCAGAAGCTGCTTGTGTTCAGGGATGTTTGGCAGCCTGAGCATCGCCACAGAATTTGAGTGACAGGAAGAGGAGCAGAGATGCAGGCAACATCTGAACAAGAGCCAGGGGGTGAAGACATCGAGAAATCTCATCCCGCAGAGAACAGATAATTATAATTTAGTGGCCCTATCTTTACTGTGAGCTGCAGCAAAACAAAAGCCACCAGCAGATTTATTGGTGTTCTTATCATCGCATCAGGTGTAAAATATGGTCTTCAGTTGTAAATCCTGTCAGAGCGCTTCAGTGCTCAGGCGGCTGCAAAGTGCGTTGCCTTAAAATCAACTCTGTAACCAGAGTGGAGCTGGATCTCAACAGGAATCTGAAGCACTTTTGAGGAAAGTGCCTCCATGGGTTTCATTCTCTGGATAATGCGAAGTATTCTGAGCAAGTAGATGGTTGTCATTTCTTCATGAGGGTATTATGGGTAACTAGATACAGGACCAACGTCGATCAGATGATAGGATTAGAATAATTGTTGATGTAGTGAAAAAAAATAGAGTCAAGTTTAGAGCCTATTGTGTTGGGCAGAAAAGAGAAATAAAAACTTTAACTTTAAAACTTTATTCATATACGCATGCCTTTTTTTTTATTAACCGACGTATTTATTTCTATAATTTTTATTTCTTTATAATTTATTTCTATTTTTTTTTATTATTACAATTCCATATTTGTTTAGTTTATTCAGTTTCAACATGAAAAGAACACCATGATTTGGAAATATGGTGATAAAAAAATATTTTATTTATTTAATTATTAATTTATTTATTTTAATTTATTTAATTTAATTGAATCATATTTTTCATATATCTTTTTTTTTTTACTCATTCATTCCTTTATTGTGTTTTTCTTACTTTACTCCGATACATTTTATGAATGTCTATCCTTGTGAGATTTCTCACTGACATTTCCCCCTAAATCTAACCATCCAAAAAACACATGGTTGAACTGAACCGGGACTCTGAACCAAACTGAAGCCCAATTACAGGGGTTGGACAAAATAATGGAAACACCTAAAAGCTTTAAGGTGTTTCCATTATTTTGTCGAACCCCTGTATAATGACCCAGATATTTTGAGGTCTTCATCCTCAAATTGAGGCGGAACCTTGTGGGATCCAGCCATATGCATTGAAGGAAAATTTAACAACAAAAATAGACAACCTTCAAGGGCCATTTAATAACTAGATGTGGACAGTGACACTAGATGAAACTACAGGACTGAGATTGCTTTATCTCATGGAAATGTTCATCAAAGTTTCCATTTTTCCTCAGCTTTTTCCAAAGTAACATTCAAAGGGAACTTCATATCTCTTGTCATGGTTCGACCAAGGTGCCAGAAACAAAAGTCAAAGCTTCGACAGAGGAGTAAATCACTCCCGCAGAGTTGGAATTGCTTCTGAAGTGAGATATATCTACAGGAAGTGGCCCTGCTTAGGCATGGCATTGTCTCCTGCTGCTGGAAACTTCTTCCGCTCGGTTGGAGTCCTTCAATCTAAAAAGCCTGAGGTTTTTAATAAAGCCGTCTCTTCATAATGCTCTGCCACCTAAACAAACAGCCACGCAAGTAAAAGTGTGCGGCGAATTCAAACTAGGAGCCCATTTGCATTTAGGTTTCAAGCATCATCAATCATCACGACAGTGGATTATGGTTTTTATTGGTTTGATTATGGTACATTATTTGTTGTATTTTTATATTTGGTAAAATGAAACAAAATTATTCTTGCCTCCTGTGAATCCTTCAGTAAGGCACTTGGGTCCCACTCCATGTCTCGAACATAACATTCAGTATGGAATAATGGAGAGAGATCAGTCTTTTGTTTTGAGGACTTGGTTTTGTCGATTTTGCTGAGCGCTCATTTAACTGAACATTGTTCCTTTTATACATCACCTCTTCCTGTTGTTCGCATCTGACTCAGTCAGGATCAGCATTGTTGAAAAAACACGTATTAATAAAATGTTTATTCATGTGCATAACATGTTTGACATCTGCAGAAGGTGAATGAGAAAATAAAGGAGTCAATGCATAAATGAAAGAGACAATATTAATCTGAATTGTTAATATTATACTGTATGTCATGCACTGTATATATGTAAATATTTTTTATTTCTACTTTAAGCTACAGTATGAAGCAAACTGAAGTCTTCTAAAAAATATTTTTCATGTCATTTTATGATATCATTTATGTATATTTCAATTGTAAAGCAACTCTGTGACACATAAACAATGAATCAATGAATTTGTGGTTCTACCCTGAAAAGTTGTGTGAACAATTCAAGGTCTCACTTGGAAATTGTTTCATAAAGGCGTCTCTTCATAATGTTCCGCCACCTAAACAAACAGCCACGCAAGCAAAAGTGTGCGGTGAATTCAAACTAGGAGCCGATTTGCATTTAGGTTTCAAGCAAATTCATCACGACAGTGGATTATGGTTTTTATTCAATCAATTAAGCAAATTCCTGGCAGGATTTTCCATTTACATAAACACGTGTTTTGTCCGGTTGCTGTTGACTCGCCGCCTGTCCTTGTGATCGCAGCAAAGAGCAACCCTTTGACATGGTGAATCCAATTAAACATAAATGAATTAATAATGCATTAGACAGATTTGCATTTGATAGAGCAGAGCAATAACAACCATGAACAGCAGGAGCGATAATGAAGAACATGCTGGGTGATCGCGGCACCATCCCAGGACTTTGAGGTTGGTACTTCTGAATTCATTTTTATAAATCATCGACAGTGATGAGAAGAGATTTGACAACAACCTGGAGTGACTCCCAGCACAAGGTCATAAAGAAGCCACTCAAAATAACCATTAGTTATTTGTAAAACTGACCTGGAATAAGTAGTTCACCTCACAGAGTAAATGTCATCTGAGTATTTTGTGAACAGGTTTATCAGACACGAAGGTTCAGCCCACCAATGGAATGGTATAAAGGTGTGTATGCGTCCATTGATCTGTTGCCTGAGATGTAATACTGGTTTCAGGAATATGTGGGACATAGTTGCAATGCTAAGGCTTTGAATAAATAGCACCATCACGATATTCGGATCAGTTTCTTTATTCCCGAATACCTTCCTGGACAACTGGCACATTCCTTTAACACTGTTCCTGGGACTACTACGTGCATTCTGTAATTACTTAGATATGTTTGTGTTATAAGGTGAATGAATAATGGGCATGATCCAAACTAGTCTCATGGAAGATCACATTGTGGCTGAAAAACAAACAAACAAAAACAGCCTTTTTGATCTTTTATTTGATGCGAAATTGGAGTGTAAATTTTATATATATATATATATATATATATATATATATATATATATATATATATAATTTACACAATTTACACTCCAAT
The DNA here is from genome assembly GCF_027744825.2 of Synchiropus splendidus. Taxonomy (NCBI): domain Eukaryota; kingdom Metazoa; phylum Chordata; class Actinopteri; order Syngnathiformes; family Callionymidae; genus Synchiropus; species Synchiropus splendidus. Next base: position 15,959,599 of record NC_071347.1, read on the forward strand.
TTCACATCAAATAAAAGATCAAAAAGGATGTTTATCTATCTTTGAGTTTGTCAAGCTATAAAGTTGAAAATGGATATCAACAAATGTTGGAGGTCATGGGTGAACTCTTGACTGTTTCGTGAACATTTATTACTCTAAAAAAATAGTTTTTCATATGTGTATTCACAACATATTAGCCAGTTATTAATCATCATAAATACTTATCATAAATATATGAAGAAAGCGCCAAAATGATTGTTTTTTTTTTATATTGTCTTGAACTGAAGTTGAGTAACAACACCATAATTACAACACCATGACTCAATAAACAAGTAAGTTTTCCCGGGTTTTAGAATGCTACTGCTCCCTGCTGCCACAATGTGCTTATTTCATCTGACTACTAATGGTGACAGTGATATTTCAAATGCTAAAAAAAGGTATATCATAGCAAAGTTTGAGGCCTTGATCTAATGGGTCAACCACAGGAAGTAGCATCACTAAAAACTAGTGATGGGCTGGTGAGGCTTCATGAAACGGGGTCCGCAGTATCAGAGCTCAGTAGAAAGTGCTGTCGGTTTAAAAATGATGTGAGGTTTACAATGACACAACGACTGCGAGGTTAGGAGTTCAATACAAACAGGTACAAAGACGGACAGGAAGGAGGAACAAAGGCGTCACCGAACCTGGTCGAGATAAATGAACAGAACTGAGGGAACGATGCTAGAAAATACCAAGAACCAAAACATGGCTATCAGAACTAGCTCACGGGGAAATACACAGTGAGACAAACAAAAAAAAGTCAACACCAGTGCACACAATTCACGAACAACCTCAAACAACATGAAACAACAGATTATCATTGACGCTTCGACGTTCCGGCACATTGCTGTGGAACTTCAGTGCTTAAATAGACAGCGCTGACTGTAGATGAATCGCAGCCATTTCCTTGTCCAGCTCAGACACACAGAAGGGAAGGAGGTGGAAGGAATTAAAACAACTTAAAACTATGACAGAATTACATAAATAGAGATTCCTGTTCATCTGATTTCAATTTTGCATGCTCTTAACTGTCCGTGACTTTTTCCTTCTGGGCACTTTTTTCTAGCTGAATGAAAGAGCATCACATTCTCGGTCATGTTTACAGGACGAAGTGTGTTAAAGAGAGGAACACGGAAGATGGAGGGACATCTGGAGCCACTGTGAGGAAAGTAATCTAAATAAAAAGGTGGAACTCACTAACAGAGGAAATGAAAAAGTGACATGGACAAATGCATATGACAGAAAAAGTTGACTCAAACATCAAAGACATCAAAGAGAAAAGCAACATTTTCCTCTCAACAAAACAAGTATCACCACCAGAAAAAAAAAAAAAAAACATGGAATGGAAATTTATGTCAAGACAAGATGAATTTTGATTCCGAAGATAGATTTAGAATAGTGCCGTGTTTAATAGTGAAGCAAAAACCCAGCAATTTAGTGGCAGCTCTGCAGGTCACAATATCAACCTGCATTGTGGGAGACCTGGATCTAGGTCAATGTTATTTTCTTTCAAGTCTGTTACGACAATTCCAACTCTCATGGGCCTCATAAAATGTTTGGCTGGTCGAGTTTGGCCCGCAGGCCTTAATTTTGTCGCAGTGGTTTAGACCATTTGACCCATGTTGCCCTAAAGCAAGCCTGCATGTCTGGATTAAAAAGTATTGACTTTGTCGCCGGTTCATTCAAACACTACATGCCATTATTTCCATATCCAGGGTGATGGCTCCTAGTTTATCTGGCGCCTCATTAATTCCACGTTCATGACTCCAGTTTTAGTCCGGATGTAGCAGAGCATCTCATTTAAAACTGACACAAGCTTCCTGTCTGACAGGAGCAGCTGTGCTTTATAATGCAGTTTGCATCCTCTGTTCCCTATTAAATCCATTCCTCAGGACAGACTTGAACTGGTGACCCCTCTATTAGCCCTCCTGCACTCAGCCTGGTGATTAGAGGAACATTAGGAAATTAAAGGCAAATTGCATTAACAGAAAAACAGATGGGGGTGTTGTTGGAGACCAAACATGGAGGACGCCGAACTTGCTGATGCCCAAACTTTTTTGCCTTTCATCGACCAAAGACGGCGGCTTAATGTCACCCTCAGGTAGAACTCCCTCACGGGGAACATTTCGATGAAAAATAGAAGCCATTATGTCTGACAGAATGTTTTGATCTTGATGCTTCGGTGTGTGTGTGTTTGGAACTGGATGATGTTTTTTTTTTTTTTTTTTTTTTTTTCAGCTTAAACAACTCCCTTATATTTGGTCATCTTCTCAACATTCACATTATAATTCACCAGCAATTTTCAAGTATTCATATCCTCCAAACAATTCCCTTTATAAAAAAAAAAAAATCCTGCAAGAACAATTTTGTGAAGAAACATATAGAATCCACCAGCATGGACATACACTGGTACCTCGGTTTTTGAACGTCCCGGAATGCTAACAAATCGGCGTTCGAACAAAAATTTCAAGATTTTTTTTTGCTTTGGAGTTTGAATGAAAATCCAGAACTCGAACGCCCCCGAAAAAAGCCGGAAAAAAACATAACGTGCACGGACCGATCAGCTGAGCCACGACGCGCTTTGTTATTGTGTATATATTTCGAAACAATTCGCTTCTCGAACGGCCGTCTGGAATGGGTTGTGATCGAGAACTGAGGGACCACTCTATATTCAGAATGTTGGTCAGATTTGACTTTCAGTGAATGTTGGTGAAGTTCAAGTCAGGCTTTTGAGGTTTCACAGACTTCCACACCTTCATCTGTGCATCTTGCCTGAGTCAAGTCACCCTCACCACATCCCCTTAATATCCACCAAAATTCCCCCTTGAATGAAGTACTAGGTGGAGGCTCATATTACGTTTATTTCAACTCACAAACTACACTTACAATGTGAGAGAAGTATCCAGGAACTACTGACATTCTGTTAAATATTGTGTTTTTCTGTGACACAAGGTTTTTCCGTCAACCTGACCTCATGAATGGATCATATCTTGAAGTGGAACCAGATTTTCACGACATCACACCTCACTTAGGTCTAGAAGACACTTCCTGTGTCACAGTGAAAAATATTTTTGACTCAATTTATACTGAACAATATATTGTTCAACAAATTGTATTGTTTATATATATATATATATATATATATATATATATATATATATATATATATAATTTATGATATTTATTATGTGAAATGATGGGAGAAACACCAATTTTTCAGTAGAAAAAAAATAGATATATAATAGATACATTTGGAGTACATTGACCTTCACCCCAAGTAACACTGTACTGAACTGTCACTCCTTTATCAACCTAAAACCTGAACATTTATAAAACTTGAAACCAAGTTTTGCTTTTGCTTTTGTCAGTTACCTCTCATATGGACTGTTTGTTCTGACAAATCGACACTCAAGGACAACATACACACAATAAACATGCCTGCAGTTTGTTAAAGTTGTTGAAGTACACTCGATGGGAGTAGTTAATACCCAAATAAAGCACTTATTCAAATGTGCATTCACAGCATAATAGCCAGTAATAAATCATTACGAAGTATTGAATGGTGCTTTGTCTGATTGACTCGATTTTACTCTGGAATAGTCACCAAAAGTTCACGCTAAACACCATAACTACCTAGTATTAAGCACAAATAAACAAGAAAATAGTCCGTCAGTAGTTCATCTGTTCCCCAAACTAAAGCGTTGCCAATTTAACATTGCAGTGCGACATGACGTTACGTTTCATGAGGCAGCTGTTAGCTTAGCAACTTACCTCAAAATCTCCACCACACGAAGAAACATATAACTTCAAACTTATCTCTGATAAGCCGTACTACATCCATGGATGAAGTTATGTTGCTGACAATGTCAATGTCATCTGAAATGTCATCTATATAAGCAATAGCATCAGAATGAACCCATTCGATAGCTGTACACATCTCAATAGATTTTACCTATATCAACATCCAACTTGTACGGTCAAATCTCACCTGTTCTGTTTCATCAGGTTGTCGGAGAAACATTTTCAGCAAACCTCAGTGAGCACTGAAAATGGGATATTGGGGTCAGGAAAGACACACCACAACACAATATAACAAGTCTCACGACTGAACGCCTCATGATGAAAATCCGAGTCAGTTCAAAGGGTGAATCCCTTATCCAGGACAGTGAGACGCCTATTTTATGGAACGGAAAGGTTGATGGATGAAAGAAGAAGGATAGAACACTGTTCAACGAAAATCCCTGCGTACAGTTAATAGTTTTATAAATGGACTGAAATGACTGCTTTTCAAATCCTCCTCGCAAATTCCTCCTCCCACGTGGAATCCAAAGCAGAGTTATAATTAAGTTACACAGATTTTGACAAAATGACAACATTATTCTTGGTTGGAGGTGTCGTAGCAGAGGCTTTCAGCAGCTTGAAGATTTTAAGTGGGTGTCTGACGCAGCCCTCCGAAACGGCGGAATAGGTTGACTATTTTTTCCCCACTCCGTCTCTCTAAATAAAATGATGGAGATGGTGAAAAAACTCACGATTCGCCCGGATATCTTTGCTTGCTATCCCTGTATGTGCCCTTATGGATCGCCAGAGTCTATTTTACAGTATCTATGCCATGCAGACAACTACCAAAATGAGGTTACATTTAGGATATGTATTAAATTGCAGTGTTTTAATGAAGTAATGGTCATTTTAAGAGTACCACCTGCCCCTAAAAATAAATAAATAAATAAAATATACTTTTAAAAAAAGCCTTGAAGTGAAGTGCTTTAACATAAATATCTTTTAATACCATAACTAGATGATATTTACCACCTTAAAAGCTCTTCCAATGTTTATCATACATAGACTTAGACTTTCTTTATTGTCATTGCACAAAAACATATCACTATATTATGGCGACGAAATTTTGGTCTGAGGCCTCCGGTTTCCAAAAACAAAACTGTATGTCCAAATGTTCACAAAAAAAAAACATACTGAGAAAATACATTTTCATACAACGAAATAATGTACAAATGATTCATATATTTCAGGCACATATCATGGATTTATTGCACTTCATATTCTGTAATATTATACTGACAAAAGTAACACATAAAGAGTCATTCTATTCTGTCCTCCTGACGTTTGGCCTCGTGGCCATTCACTGTATTCACAGCTTATGATGTGAACCTTTAGGAAACGTGAAAAATATATTGATTATTTTATTTTATTTCATTTTTTTTTTTTCAAATGAAACTTGAAAATGGCTCCTTTTCGCAGCACACATCTTTGACAGATCTGAGCAGAGCAGTATCTCTTGGGAGTCGTTTTAGGAACTTTTGGAGCATTGTGTTAATGGACCACTGTTAGAACAGCCACTTCACATTGGAGAATTAAGCTTTCATGTTGAAGAACACTGTAATAGCCAATTTCATGCCAGAATAATAAGTGAAAGAGAGTAAGAGGTGGTTGGTTATGAATAGAGAAAGGAATTTGGAGCCCCCTCCTCAAGAGTCGGGATTGAATTTGGATGGAGTGTCGGAAAAGCAACAGGGGTTTATGAGATGAGGCGGTGGTATAAAGTAAACCCCTAAAACAAAGCGGAGGCATGTCAGTAAGGTGAGCCCACTCATATACACACACCCACAAGCCGACACAAAGGAGAAGGATTGACAGGCTTATTTGAGCTGGGGCTTACTCATACAAAGCTATGGACTGTTGACATGTGAAATGTTTACATCAAAGCATAAATAGCTTGCCTTGCTGCGTGACTGCTAGACCCATTATCCTCTTTACACATGTCAACGTCTCAAGAAAAGAACAGAGGACAAAGGAAAGAAATGCGAAGGGTACTTAAATGGGTGGTTCTCGGTTGTTGGAGGTAGTGAAAGGAAAACGGAAGGCAAGCGTTTGTCAAGAGCTCTTCAAATTGTCATTTCAAATGTGTCCCTTCGAAAATGCTTTTTGACTTAACTTTTCGACATGCTTATTTACACCTTGCTCAATTGATATTGAATGGATTTGTGAGTAAAACACTTAACACGGTATTTTAGCATAAAAATAACACTAAACCCTACACAAAAATAACTAGAAAAGCACTAAGAGAGTGTAAACCTCGGCAGAAGCGCTTCTGTACACCCCAATATGCCAATGATAAAGTATCCAACAAGGAAATACCTGGATTCAAATGCCAATTGGATCCCATCACCCAATGTTAAACAATCATTTAAAAATTCCTGGATGGTGATCTGGATCGCTCCCAAAATTGAACAATTTTGTCCTTGTCCCATTGCACATATTTCCTGATAATTTCATCCAAATCCGTCCATAACGTTTCTAGTTATTTTGACAGACAGACCAAAAGCAAGTTGGAGCGAAAAATGGTCTCAAACTGAACTGATTTCACCTGCAGTATACAACTATGGAATACAATGAAACCAATAAACCAACTTTCATGGTTCAAGAAATGTCACCAGTGACGTCAAGAATACCACAAACACACAAATAAATTTTAAACAATATTTTATGTCAGAGGCCCCACACATGCTGGTTGTGATTGTAATGTCGGTGGTATGGGCCGTTGACGATACTCCACACATATAAAGATTCTGCTGCAGTACTGACTGAAGCGACCCATCCTCACCCTCATGGTGTATTTTGGGAAAGTGGACTTTTGCGTCCAATACTGAAGAAAAAGGTGGCCTTCAGCGTTCAGTGTTATGCATAGGTGTTTCAGTGGAATAAAAGACCATTTCCCTTCCATGGCAGTCCAGGTGTGCCACCGTGGAACATCACATGCATGCGCATGGCACATCATGCACGGGGTGAAGAAAAAAAAACAAAAAAAACATTTTACGTCCATATAGCTCTAGGCATGGATCACGTCACGGGGCACAAAGAGCGAAGAAAGGCCTGTGCTGAAGCTCTCTTCACTGAATTACACTGGACATCAGTTGCTATTGAAAACCCTTTACATGGCTCTCCTCCTTAGGTTCTGAAAGTCACCCTGACTGAAATGCATGGCCGTTTGATAGGCTTTGAATAGCTGTTTGACAGGTTGTTAAACTTAGAATCAATGGAGTGCCATCCCATAGTTTACCTCCAACCTCTGCTGTTTTTCACACGCTGCCAATGAGTCATTGTAGGATGCAAAGTCAACTTTTCCAACATCAATATAGGACGCCATGGGAGTCAGTATCGGTTGGTTCAGAACTTGGATTCATTTTGTTGTCAGATATACAAATGAACTCAGACAAAAACAGTGCCCTTTGGTGGCGTTTTGGAAACTTCACCCCATCAAGATCGAGGGACAATACAAAGTCAATATGTTTTAATAAGGAAAAAAAAATGCCACTGGTCTGCTGCACCTTGAATTAAAAACAATTCTGCCAAGAGCCTGCAGTAAGACAGACCTAAAGCATCACACCACCAAGTTCCATTCAAAGCCAGCAGCCAGCTCAGTTGCACTGCACGATGTGTGAAATGCAGCTGCTGCCTGTCTGAGAGACTTGACAGGGTTTTAGAGTGTGGAGAATCAAAATAAGAAGTGCTGTTGGAAGTGGCTGGTTCCTTCCTGAAGCAGTCACGGCTCCTCTGCCTGCCTTTGATGAGTCTTCCTGCTTAGTATCGACAATGGCAACGTCTATTAATTACCCAACATGCCTTGCATTTATTCCTAGACCATTTATGTAATTACCATTAAAATTTGCATTTGTTTAGACAACAACTTCATACACAACTGGGGGAGCTGTAATTTTGTAATATATCATTTTGAACATTTATGGAGAGAAAAGCTACATCTGTATTGTAGGTTTAAAACAAAACATAGGGACCATAATTTCTCAAACAGTGCAGACCTCTGGCAAGCTGATCATATCCTTATGATGTTGTCCAACATGTATGTTTGCTCAGGTTTTTTTTCTGCTTTTGTCAAATGAGTTTAAGGAGCTATAGGTGGCAGTAGCATTTCTTGATGCACTTGCTTTATGAGTAGAGACCAATAAAGAAATTTGGCTCAGTGGAATCCATTGCACTGCTGCGTCTGGACTCAAAAGAAGGTTGTGGATCTTTTCTTGAGCAAATTATTTTGTTCTATTTAATTAAAATGACAAAAATGGAGATGTTTTGTGATTATTTTGTACATTTTAAGCTTTATTTGTTCTTTTTTGTTTTTACTTTTTTATTTATTTATTAGTGTTCCACAAAACCAGTCTGGAATCACATGGCAATGATGTGAACTTTCATTGAATTTGATGTTCAAGTCCAAACATTTTACAGCAGACAGTGCCATCTGGAGGCCTCTGAAAATCAGCACACTGTTTCATGAAACCTCATGATAGATATACCGATGCAGATAGTGTTCAGACACCAGGCATTTTTCCTTGCATGGGAGGAGTGCGATTTTCTGAAGCCTTTTTTCCCTCATTCTTAAATTAAGGCTGTGCTTTTTCAGCATTGCACACTAGTACGCCCGAAAAAAAGATGCACATACGCCTGTGGGTTGATCTGCTAGAACTTCTTTCCTTAGAAAAAACAGGATAATAAGTCACAATCTCCGTGCGCTTGTCAGCATTGATGGTTTCTTCCGAGAAGCCCACACTAGAGGCACTAATGCAACCATTAGTGATGTATGCTCGATTCGATTTTCCCTCAGATGTGAATAAATAAAAAAAAGCACAGAGTGAATAGAGACTATCCACATTTGGCTTCTTTCTTGAATGACATTTGCATAGTTTACACAGAACTTGCTTCAAAGAGAGTGATTTTTGGATGAATATAAGAGAAGAAGAAGTGTTTTCAATGCAGCGCTGCCAGGGGGCCCACAGGAACCAAGGTTCCAGAGTCTTCCCTTTTTTATTTATTTATTTTTTAATGGGCGTATGGTTTCATACTTTATCTTCATATATATATTTTACATTTTATTTAATTATTCATTTTTAATTAATGGTTATGCAATGCAAGATCAAAATTGCCAAGAGACTTTGTGAATGCATAAGTCAATAAGGAAATCGAAGATAATTTTTTGGGGTGAATGCTATATGAGAAACAAAAAAATAAATCAATAAAAATACATGTTATTGTTGTTATTGTGTAACGCAGCCTCTGTATGCAGACGTGTCCCGTTAGCTACATTTACTGACTGTTTTTTCTTCATATTGAGGTGTAAAACCTTTCCTGTCTCCACACTGGACCGTGGTAGAGTGTCACAGGGGAGGTGCTGGCTCTCCACACTCCAGGGTTTGATGTCCTGTTGTGGGCTGGAGCTGGGACAGGGATGAGGCGAGTCTGGGACAGAGCGTGACTTGGTTTATGACTTTGTCACAGCCAAACTGCACAGAAGCGCACATTCAGAGCTGGACACGCACCGGGCACCTCTTCACTTCTGGAGAGACGTCACTCACTCGGCAACCCCTCCCACATGCAGCGGCCACACACATAGAGGAACAGCCACCTGCAGCAGACACTCTACATTCACTCCTACAAAAACCTATTTTAAGGCTTGGAACGCATTATTTCTTTTTCCATTCATTATAATGGGAAAAATCGATTCAGATTTCGAACAAATCACTTCTCGAACGGCCGTCTGGAACGGATTGTGCTCGAGAACCGAGGTACCACTGTGTGTATGTGTATATATACATATATATGTATATATTCAATTCCACATCAAATTATGAACTACAGGATAGAAAGACATATTAGGATCAATATTTTTTGAGTGTCTGTGTGTAACACTCACGGTGACTGTCATAAGATGCTACACAAGTGTTTTTTTAAGAACACTTGCGCGTGACAGTCAAATAATCCCACATTTCATTATTTTCCCCTCATTTTATATTCCATTTAAGTGCCACACTTCGGCTGAGAAGCTCCGTAGGAACAGCACAGCCCACAAGTAGCCATGAGCTGTCAATCAATCACCACCCTCTCCGGAGAGCTTTGTGCGCTTGACGGATGACGGCAAGACTTCTGCAAGCAGACCTAAAGTGAAAAGTGAAATCTCGCTTTTCATCGAATGTTTCTTCGCTCATGATTGCGTTTTGTTGCTCCGCAGACCTTTTTTCGAGAAGCTTAAACATTGAATGTGCCTGGGAATGTTTTCAGATTAGCTCTGAACATGGTGTTTCATCTTGGTTAAAATCTATAACAGACACAAAGAAAGCAAAAAAGCCAAGGTCTTTAACTTGCTATATAATGCATACTCATTGGCTGTTGAGGTTTCATGATATATTGGCCTCATTTTCAGAGCTCAGCAGGTGGCGCACATTGTTTAAAAATCATGTGAGGAGCCATGGAAATAGTTGTTGGAAGCCAAAGATTCAAGAATACGCAGCTTAACAGCAAACTTAACCCTTACAGTGCAGGAGTTTCTGTTTCAAAAGGCTGTTGCTTGAAAATGGTTTGAAATATAGGCATATTGTAAATGAGAAAAATCTTTAGTTTGACCCAAAGTTTGGGATGGGAGGAATTTCACTAGTCTTATTTATATGTTATGATGTCACCCCTATAAGTTTTTGTTTTTTTTTATGTGCTGCTTGCTTCTGCCACTTGCTTACGTAAAGTCGTAACTACATTCAGCATCGTATCTGCTGCTTGGCTTGTTTCAATACAGTGACATAAATCATAAATTCTTTATTTAAATTCTCCAAATAACTGGACAGAATCACTGGCACTTTCAGACACTCACTCCTCACCATTTTAGAACTTTCAAATCCACCGTATAGCAGAAGCTAGTGTGCAAAACAATCACAGTCACTTGAATCCGGTGTTGACTTGTCCACACACTTATCAATTATCTGGAATATGTTTTTGTCACTTCATTTCCCTGAAGCATTTGGACACGATGGAGCCACTTCAGGAACAATTTCTCTTTAATTTGTGGTTCAGGAACAGCGTGCTGAGGTCAAACTTCCCTCCCAGGGATTTCTCCCCGGCAGCCTTAACAGATGAAGGCGGCCATATGTTTATCCTCATTGTCAGCACTTGAGAGAACCTCTAAGGAGAACATTGTTCACAACAGGTGATGGGATGCCCACAGGAGACGCTTTATTGGTACAATAGAATGATAGTGTCACTGTGCTGTGATGGTTTTCCTGTGGAAAAAAAAAAAAAGGATTTAATGCTTTGCTCATTTCTTGTCAATGTTTCCACAATGAAAAGTGTGGTGGCTTGAATTTTGTTTTGTACATATATGTTTCTTTCCTTTCTTTACAAATGTTGTAACAGTTAAGCCGCTCCTAAACCAGAGGGCTTCTGTTTCTGGGGTAAAATCTCACAGTCAGATATGACTTTGATTACAATACTTAAGCCACTGAGAGATAATTCTCAGCGTGGAAATGATGGCAGACAATAAATCTGCTGTGTACTTAACACATTGCCAACACCACGTGTACGGCTCAAAGCACAAAACATCCAGAAAAGTTGACTGCCATCCAAATTGGAGAAAGCCTGGAGTGGAATGTGGCTAAATCGAATCAGTTTGCAGCCAAATGTGTTCGGTGGAAGCTTGACTGTTGTAAATGCCCGAAGGTGAGGGGCCCAGTTCAACTGCAGCACTCTAACAACGCTGTCAACGCCATCTTGTGTGACATATTGTTGACTGTTTTTCTTGGCAAGGGCTTCTCTCATAGAGAAAAATATCATTTGTGATTTCAAACGTATAGTTCTGAGGTTTCCATTGGTCATGGGCTTATGACCACCTTATGTCCTCATGTTCAGAGCCCTCAAGATGGCGCTCTCTGCGCCATCTACTGAGCACTGAAAATGAGGACAGTGTTTCATGAAGCCTCTTCAGCCGATCACTAGGTTTCATGATACAGTGTCCTCATTTTTCGAACCACTTTCACCTTGGACGCTGTTTTCGTTGAGGCGGCTTCATCAGATGAGTGTGAAGCAAGGGAGTTTTTGCTGTGGCTGCTGCCCCAGCTACATGACCTCAGATGAGCTGTGGAAAATGAATGGACAGATGTTTCGGTGGGAAGAAACTTTCATTTATTTTCTTCCAGAAGGAAGTGCTGCCATCTGTTCTGACAATGCTTCATAATGCTAACACAGAAATGGAGCAGACTCTATTACAAAGAATGACTGATGTGCAGATGAGGCATCATGAAACAGTTTTGCAGGGTTGCTGAAACAGCGTCTTCATTTTTCAGAGGCTACTAGATGGCGCTCTTGCTTTAGAAATGATGTGAGGTTTCATTGAATTAGGTGTTTAAGTCAAGCACCTCTGAAATTCAGGACACTGTTTCATGAAACCTCATCTACCCTTCAATACAAAAAATACCCAGGAAGGAAGACCTGGAAAAAAAAGAATCCAAACCAGTTGTTAATCTTTCCAAAAATATAGTTTAATGACCATTTTATATTTGTGGAACTACACAATGTATGCGACCAATAATGATTTTGAATAATTCATGAGACTAAATTACGGCCCATTCATATGTTATTCGATATAAAACAAGGCAGAATACATTTGAAGCAAACCGCACATTTGTAACCATGGCATGACATTTGTAGATGGAGGGAGGTAATGAATCAAACCTTTACTTAGCCGACAGCTATCGTGGTCAGATGTGCAGATAGGGTGGCCAGCGAGAGATACTGTGCTAATTGGGTTGGTGGTTAGCTCCGAGGTCAATAGAGGGCCAGGTCTGTAGGTCAGCTGGGAACCCAGTACTGAGCACCGTCTGCAGTTTTCCTCCCTGGAGAGTCACGGTTGCCATTTCACTTCTCTACACCATATTATGGTATTGATTTCACGGTGTGAATCCAGGTCTCTCGTGCCCCTTTGTGTCAAAGTTCAGTGGTTAGGAAATAGCTCAACTGATACACCATTTTCCACCACATAATCATTTGATGCATATTTTGTTGCGCATTTGTATCCACTAAGTGAACGCAATGTGTTCTGGATCTGAATGCTTGAGTCATCACCCAAGTAGCACTGTATGGTCGTGCAGGAATAGATAGAACTAAATATGGTGCTCAGCCCAAACCCCTGGATTTTCCGTCAATATGGATCGAGAAACTTTTCCTTTAGTATTTTCTTCTTGACACGGTTGATGGTTCCTATTTGCATTGGTGAGGCTTCATGGTCAGATATCACCCAACCCAGTGAGATGAGGTTCTATAACCAATCGATCCAACAGCATGTTACCAGGCATAGGATGAATGCCTTGGATGGGGGTCCTGCTGCATGGCTGCCCTTGCTCTGACCAGCGGTGGTGTCCAACTGCGATCTTTGTTGTGTTGATGCTCAACCATCTGCACTGGTGAGCCTCTTGCTACTTGGTGGCCGACGGCGTATCCTCTGTTGTGTGCGTTTCCCGAAGACAATGTGTCGGCACACAGTCGAGTAAAGCCTCTCTGGTACTCCAAATGTCACCCAGGTTAATCTTGTAAGAATTATTTTGATGGGTGTAATCTGGTCTTTGCTCAACATTGTGGGGCTCAGGGACTAATACGGCCTCGCCTCTTTTATATAACGGCCCAACTTCTGAAGCAAAATGGCCCTCGAGACTTCAGCAAATCAATGTGGATAAGCGCTTCTGAAAATGGCTGACCCTTGCCGTAAATTATAGAGCTCAGATTTAGCCTTGTCTCAAAATGAGTGTTTTGCTTCTGTCAATACTGCTGAGTTTTACTGGAACTGATGCATACTTCAGTCAGAGGTGCCGATATCGTTTTAAGATGCAGCACCACGTCCACAAGGAATCCAATCTTTCTGTTGGTTTTAATAACTATGAATAAGGCTAATGTTTTAGTTGAGATTTTTCTTCACTCTGTGTATGTGGGTAATTTACTTTTCAGTGGGGTATTTGCTTCAACCTGATCAATGAGGGATTTATTGATCCACCCTCAGTCACTTGAATTCAAAGAGGTTCTACTATCACAAATACATTGTCCACACAATCTGATGACTGAAATCTATTTTTAGAGAAATGAAAATTTGCCCTTGCTAAATAGACACACATGAGCCGGTCAATAATGGTGACACCTTTGTGTTCATGTCAGAAGCAAGACTCAAAACTTCTGGCAGCAGCCACAATTTTTCAAGTTGCTCGCACGGATTATCTCAACAGCCTTGCAATAATCATGGGATTGTGTTAAACAGCAGTATCGGATGTTGCCTGCGGTGATTGTTAGCGTACTTCCTTCACTGAGCTTCTGGGATGCTGCTGGCAAAAACACAAGCGGCAGTTCTTTTGGAAGGACTCAAAAATGTGGGTGCAGATTTCACAAGTTTCTAGCTGCGGAGCATTTACGTATACCTGTGGCGCTATATTGCAATTAAAACGCCAAAGTCACTTTGAGTAACAAGAGTAAAAATGCATTTTGCTTATTTGTTTCTCACTCAAATATGATCAAGAAGTCAGCGCTCGGGCACTCATGCACTTGGGAACAACAAGAATACATTAGATGGCCTTAATGTACACTCTATATACGTGATACATTTCGTAAAATTATTATGTTTCATGTATGTGAATTCACCTGTTGAAAATTTTATTTTATAACAGCCCTTTATTCCGAAGCACTTTCCTAGTTGGTGGGATCCCCACTGACCATGGCAATAAATTTGATTCTGATTCTGAAATGTATCCATCTTTCTCCTATACATGAAAGTGGACTTTTCGTCCTTTACTGGCGACAAAGGCATCTTTGATGTGGGGTTGGGGCCGGGAGGCAATGTGCAAGGGGCATTGTGGGAGGGGAAACATAACATTGAATGATACTGGATGTCAGTTGTTACATGGCTCTCTTCCTTAGTGACGGTACAGAGTCACCGTGAGTAAAGCTGTTTGACGCGATTTAAATAGCAGCTGACACATTTATATATGTACAGCAAAGTGCCATCTCATGGCTTTCCTAACACCAACCACCATCTTTTTTTTACATGTCGCGCTGTCGCACACATGCTTGAATTGAAAGCCTAATGCATCTACATTGACCGCTGAATGTCAGTAGTCAGTATGGGACGCAAAAGTCCACTTTCCCAATGTCATTATATTATGCCATGGGACTTTTGTTGAAATGCAAGAAGGAAAAGTACAGTATCTGGAACAGAATATTATACATTCATTGCTCTGTGGATCATTCTGATGATTTACGCATTATACAATTAAACATGGCCACCGTGGCTGCAAATTACACCATAATCTCATGCGCACACAGGTGTGTTGTTTATCGAGACGTTTCTGAGACCATGTTTACACGGCACCAATAAAAGCAACTGGAAGCAAGAAAATTCTTTCCTTGTAAAACCGTGTCTATACAGCAATGGTGCCGCTCAGAAAAGTCGTTCTGGTCGTTGAGATATTGAATTTATAGTTCAGCGCATTGTGTATGCGCCACCAAAGTGTAGTGCATAAATGCCTGACACAATGTGTAGTTGCCTGATTATTATGCATTCGACTAGCGTTTTCTTGGTGTCGGTGAGAATCATTAGACAATGCAGCCTTTGTCAGAGAATCTTGTGTAGCATCGCTAAGTCGGCCATTCTTGTTTTGATAAATAGAGCACATGCTCATTAGCATGAATGCCGAGGTGACATACGCAAGCTGTTTGGCACTCTCTCCGATATCTGGAACTGGCATCAAAAGTTCCCACTTTGGTCAAAAGTTTTCAAAGATTTTTCTGCGTAAACAAATCCAAAGTCAAAAGGCAAGTAAATAACACTTCATTCTTTGTTGCTCATGTTCTGGCTGCGATTCATAAATGAGTTGACATGCAGTGCCTTACAAGACAGACAGACTTACAACCAGCTGCTTTTGAAAGTGAAATAAAGAGAGATTTGATCGTGAAGTGCAGAGATGGGTATTAAAAAAAAGACATCTGAGGATCCTCTTTCACACAACGCCTACCTTTGTGATCTGGCTGTTTCCTAAATTGCATCCTTTGCATCCTGCTGTCAGTCCGTTGAGCTCATGCTTTTATCTTACTTTTAGGCTTAACTATCATTGTCGAGACTTCAACTCCCATTATTGTCGCTTCTCAAACGCTTGTTTATTGCTAGTTGTGTTTCTGCCACTTTATTAAGATTAAATCTCATTGGTCTCGTCTTCTCAGTTTGGTTCTCTCAAGGTTTCTGCGGTAGAATATTTTTCTTATTCACTTGCAGATTCTTGACATTAACTGTTGAAATTTTCAGAATTATCGATGACAAAACCGTTTAAATTGCCCTCTACGGAACATCCAGTTAAAGCCACCAGAGGTATCGTGTTCCTGTTTGAATGTTGGACATTGTTTTCATTCTCCAATATCAAAACACCGTACGCAATTGTGGCTCACCTGCTGTTGAATTACAACTGCACTTAGTCTTATTGATGCCGTCACTAGAAGCAATTTAGGATGCAATATATGTGATGGCATTTGTGTTTAATATTGTGGCTATTGTTATTAAAATGAATGGCTTGTTTGTAATATAGAGCTAAGAACTGAGGAGTTATGAGTCGAGGATATTTCAAAATCAAACTGTAAACCTCTCAGCTAAATGGCAATAACGTGATAGATGAAGGAACTCAGCACACAGTGTGGGCATATATTTACTCTATTGCAAATTATGGATATTATCTTTATGGTAAATGCTGCTGAGAACGGAAACATCTTTTCGGGGGGAAAAAGGCCCTATTCATCATTGCAGTATAAACCCTTATGAATCCTTTTTGGCTCTTTACACTCTTTACCCATCTGTTGCTAACATAAAAATATGCCTGGATTTTATTTAATTTTGTGAACATTTTTTTTTGAGAGAGATTAGAACTTTACCAAAGTTACACAAAGAATATTCTTCATTTTAACAGCCGTTAGATTTGAAAGCTTTGTCTATGCCTAGACCATGCTTTGGTCATATGTTCTGCAAAATCTTGAGAGTGAAAATACGTTTTTGTCTCAAGTTACAAGTCTTGTGTTTCAGCAAACAGTAAGCGCATCAATATCTGATTATCTCATACTAATAATGTAATTTATTTGTTACTTTTTGTGTCTCAAGATTGTGTTTTCTCAGAATGTCGACTTGACAAAACACACAAACGTTTATGCTGACAAGATGCTTACATTTCTACTTTTTAATGACACTTCAAATGATCAAATATCATCACAACTTTCACACTCATCCAGCTGTCAGTGGCAAGTCACATTAATGAATTCATTTTCATGGATGGGATCACAGAGTTCACGAGTGGGTTGGCCCATCTCAACTGCAGGGGTTGAGTGTTCACTGACCTCTGTATGTTTTTAGACTGTGGGAGGAAACTGGAGTGCCCAGTAGAAGAGGGCAGGCTAAAATCCTTCAACATGTGACACAAAACATCGTCTATAATTAATAAGTCAGATCTCCAGAGTAATTTTTTATTTAGTTTTATCTCTCTTTTCACCACCTGTATCAACAAAGGCATGGTTCTTGTTAAATACCAGTGAGAAGGCTTGAGCGGCATTTTTTTAAAGGTCAATTTAGGAACAATTACCACCTACACACACAAAAAAAAATAAAAAAAATAAAAAAAATAAAATAAATAAATATATATATATATATATATATATATGACAGCACATATATATTAGTGCTATCATTTAAAAAAAATTCAGGCAAATATCAATGGTTCTTCATTTTGCCTCATTTAGAGGCGTGTTATACTTCTATTATTCATTTTTGAATTGCTATATTGAACTTGAGTGCATATATGACACCTTATTTTATTCTGGAATTTTATTTATTTAACTGAAAAAATACATTTATTTGTATGTATTTGTATTACATTTTTGAAAACAGCCTTATTTTATTTATTCAACTGTATTGCTGTATTTGTTTTATATTTTTGAAGACAGCCTTATTTTATTTATTTCACTGTATCGCTGTATTATATATATATATATATATATATATATATATATATATATATATATATATATATATATATATATATATATATATATATATATATATATATATATATATATATATATATATATATATATATATATATATATATATGTGTAGACAGTCAATTGGTTGCTATTAAATGAATAAATAACTCCACTAAATAATAAGAATTATCAAAGAGAATCTGATCTTCCAGCAACAGCACAATGGCTACACACCTATGGATAAATAAATGCAGCATGCGAGTCCATGATGTGCAGAGTTTCCCTGTGACAGCAGCGTTCATTGCTTTCCAGATTGTGGCCCTCACATCTGAAGAATTAACGTTATTTATTTATTTGCCTTTTGAAAAGTAGTCATCAATCCTCAGTGACAAACACAGTGCAGTCAGCTCCCCGAAGGCTCCATAACTAATGAAATGCAGCACATACCTGTCCTCAGCTTCTTTCCTCCGCAGCTCAGATAGCCAGCGGCCACTTGCAAGAGCTGGGGATAAACCAAATCATTCAAAAATGTATTTGAGCCTTTTAGTTCCTTTTTCATGGGTAAAGATTCTCCCCCCCGACTCTGTGTGCATAACTTTATGGCCAGCATATTTACTGTCAGGCCTGCGATTCATCAGCTTTAGCGGTGTATAAATGCCAACATGCTGTTATCACTGTGAAGCTGATGGGAAACCAAAGTCTGACATTTGCTGTGTGGGCAGTTCAAATGTTAACATACCTTGTAATACAATAATCCGCCCGCAAATCAAGTCTTGCCAGTGAATCATATTTAGGTCAGAAGTAGCAAATAGTGGTGTTTAATGGGGAGATTTCGAAACCTGCTGAGGCACAGATTTGGGGCAGAGCATTTCTGGTTGTCTACTACTCTAAGAAAAAAAAAAAAAATATAT
The DNA here is from genome assembly GCF_027744825.2 of Synchiropus splendidus. Taxonomy (NCBI): domain Eukaryota; kingdom Metazoa; phylum Chordata; class Actinopteri; order Syngnathiformes; family Callionymidae; genus Synchiropus; species Synchiropus splendidus. Next base: position 15,978,366 of record NC_071347.1, read on the forward strand.
GTATACAGTGGTACCTCGGTTTTCGACCACAATCCATTCCAGACGGTCGTTCGAGAAGCAATTTGTTGGAAATATGGCTAAAATAGTCTTTTGTAGGAGTGAATGTAGAGTGTCTGCTGCAGGTGCGCTGTTCCTCTATGTGTGTGGCCGCTGCATGTGGGAGGGGTTGCTGAGTGAGTGAGGTCTCTCCAGAAGTGAAGAGGTGCCCGGTGCGTGTCCAGCTCTGAATGTGCGCTTCTGTGCAGTTTGGCTGTGACAAAGTCATAAACCAAGTCACGCTCTGTCCCAGACTCGCCTCATCCCTGTCCCAGCTCCAGCCCACAACAGGACATCAAACCCTGGAGTGTGCGCTCCAGCCTCGGAGGTGTGGAGAGCGAGCACCTCCCCTGTGACACGGGACACGTCTGTGTGTGTAACGGGACACGTCTGCATGCAGAGGCTGCATTATACACAATAACAAAGCAGGTCGTGGGTCAGCTGACCGGTCTGCGCACGTTATGTTTTTCCGGCTTTTTTCGGGGGCGTTCAAGTTCTGGATTTACATTCGAAATCCGAAGCAAAAAAATCTTTAATTTTTTGTTCGGACTCCGATTTGCTCGAAGTCCGGGACATTTGAAAGCCGATGTACCACTGTATATATATATATATATATATATATATATATATATATACTGGATCATTCACATCCACATAGTAATGGGTAGATGAGGTTTCATGAAACACTGACCTGAATTTCAGAGGCCACCTGATGGCACTGTCGACTGTAAAATGTTGGACCTTTTGGACCTGAACAACTAATTTTGTGATGGGCTGATGTTCCTTCAGAAAACAGTGTCCTCTTTTCAGTGCTCTGTAGATGTCACTGTTGGTTTAAAATGGAATGATGTTTCATTGAAGTGTTGTTCAAACCCAAATACTAGGACTGCCATATAGTGGGCTCTGATAATGAGGACAGTGTTTCATGAAACCTCATAAGCCCATCACTAAACTAATTGTAGGAAACCTAACATCATTTCTAAACCAAGATAACATCATTTGGCCTCTGAAAATTTCATCAACCCAGTAACACTGTTTCATGATACCTCATCTACCAATCACTAGAGTGTGGTGAATTGAAGAGTGGAAATATTGGAAGTGTGCAGTAGTGACAACTGCCATGATGGATAGAAGACTGATCAGAGAGGTAGCATTGATGATGGGCCGATGAGGCTTCATGAAACAGTGTCCTCGTTTACAATGTATGGTAGATGGTGCTGTTGGTTTAAAAATGAATTGAGGTTTCATTGATGTGGCTGTTAAAATCCAAATATTTTAGAGTGGAGAGTAACATCTAGAGGACACTGAAAATGAGGACACTGTTTCATGAAGCCTCATAAGGCCATCCCTTGGTAGCATAGTTAGAAGAGTATGAGGATTTAGGAACAACTCACATGGAGGAGTATGGAGACAAAGCTGGGGAGACCAGATGGTTTGGACTCATGGAGAAGATAGAGCTGGCTGTGAATGTTGTTAAGGATGAACAAAACTCAAAACTGGAGGAGGCTGAAGACAAAAGAAGACAGTGAAGAAGTCCATTCTAGTTCAAAACTAGTTCAATTCTTGCATCGGACTTGACTCGTGGGCTGGGTCATCTGAACCCTGAACAGCCACGGGACGTTTTTGTTGTTTTTCTGCTAAAGGGGGATTGGACTGTAATGAATAGTTAATGACTGAATAGAGGCTCTTGAAAAGATCTGCCCAAAGCTGAAGTGATGGAGTCTGGAACTGGTGTCTGAGAGTGTGAGCTGAATATGTTTAGGGGATGTGTGTCAAGATTGTCTTCAAATAACACTGTCTACACCTGATTCAGAGTTTTGGAGGTAAAAATCCCCTTGAGTATCAGCACTGACTTTTTTTTTTTTCTTCAAAACGTACTGTGGATATGCTGCAGTCCCACTGATAATTTCAACTGTACAACACGGCAAGGAGTCAGAAACATACTGTATACATCCTTGTAAGCCCTGACAGTAAATTCCACTTGGAAACTTCTTCTCCTCATCGTCCTTGTCTGTCTATGAGTCAAGTAAAATCTCACTTCTGGTCTCTTTTACGTGACACACTGAAGCCCCAGAAGCAGAGCATGTGCTTCAGTTGAAAGTTTAATGCGTCAACATGCAACGCTGAAGGCTGCATTTGGCGTCAGGAAAGGACACACTTTTTTATATATATATATATAAAAACTTGTTTTATTGGTCAGTAATCCAAAAAAATATATAAATATAAATGCGTAATTCATGTAAATATTCATATACAAATTCATATAAATGCGTATATATAAGTGCGTCCTGACGCCAAATGCATGACGTTTAATGCGTCAACATGCAACGTTGTATGTTGACGCATTAAACTTTCAACTGAAGCACATGCTCTGCTTCTGGGGCTTCAGTGTGTCACATAAAAGAGACCAGAAGTGTGATTTTATAGAGAGACAAGGACGATGAGGAGAAGAAGTTTCCAAGTGGAATTTACTTGTTTTATTGGTCAGTAGTGCAGAAAATAGTTGTGAAATGCCAAAAGTGTATTCATATAGCATTGGCATTATTTTATATGCTTCGCACAGAGCTGCATTCTACTTTTGAAAACTCTTCTGTATCTCCTCCTCAGCTCTCTCCAGGATCACTTTTTGGCAGACGGAGCACTTTCGGTCAGTGGTACAATCCAACACGACCTGCCAGTCGAATTCATGTGGAGGTTGCAGCAAGCAAAACAGTAATTGAGTATGAGAAATGGGAGCTATAATCGTTGCCCATGTTCGCCTGTCCACCTCATCACCTGCCATCTATGTAACTGTCCGTCCATGCTCCTCATGGGAATCCATTCCATCATTCCTGGTAATGGCTTTCACGTTGTCCTGATAATGGCTTAACTGCGGTTTGGTTGTAAGTCCTCAAGATGTCAGGATGACTGGCATGTCCTAAACCGTGCATGTATTCATTTGTATCGCAGAGTATTTTAATTCGATGGCTGTACAACGGTGATTGATTGAACGCTAGAAAAAAAAACTGGGTCATGTAATTGACTCATTAAAAACTCCATTTCTTGCCAGCCCTGCTTGTTTGAGGGGGAGGATTGGGACTTTTTCCCCCAATTAAAGCGCTACTAAAGAGTCTCTTAATCCCAAGATAAAATTATTTATTTAAAATGACGTAATGGAAACGGACAGGCCATTCATTTCCCCAAAAGCACCAACGACACTGCAGTACGTTAGCTAGAACAAGACTCATGTCTCGTTCTAGCTGCACTTCTTCATATTTAGAAATTTTTTTGTCTGTCTCATATAAGCCGAAAAAGAAGGTCACGGAGAAAGTCGACAGACGAACAGAATGATCCATGATAAACAGGATTAGGATGGCAGCGCACTCTCCATTTACCTTTCATGCTGACGCTCTGACTGGACGCTACTTTATTACTTTTCAAACATATATATTTTTTTCTTTTATCTCGACAAAAAGGAATGTTAGCTATTTATTTCCCCCGTAGATCCTACCATGAGGTGACTCGCTATTCATATTCTTTTTACTTTTCCCGGATGTTGTTCATCTGTCATTTTCCGTATTCCGTACGTTCCGCTGCTCACAACCCCTTACAATTTGTTCTTCACAGGTTTCGCAGGTGTTAGCGATTCATGTTTAACATGTCACGTGACTTGTGTCCACGGATCTGTTACAAAAAAGCTACGGAAACGTTATATGAAGGAAAAGGCATAAGTTTGAAGGTAGTAGAAGGTAGACAGTTTTTGTGTTTATACTACCTGGCAAAGGAGTTCTCCATTTGCTTTGTGGTTTACTCCAGGCACTATGGTTTCCTCCCACTGTCCAAAAACCTGCGTGTTGTTTGTTGTGTGTGAGTTGTTGCTTCACTCTGAGTGATGGGTTGCCGACCTGCTCAAGGAGTCCCCCACCTCTCACCCACATCACCCGACTCCGGCGACCCCCTTGTGGGGAGACGTGGTCGAAGGTGAATGAAGGAACAATCTGACATGGTGCAGTATATAAACAGGGATTTATATACAAGCATGTTAAAGAGCTGGACTCTACCCTGAAAAATACAGCGTTGAAATCGAATTCATATTTTACCTGGTAGGTACCTTGCCTACCAGCCAATTTTGTTCACCTTCTAAATTTAAAAATCCATTTTGTATTTTCATCTGAGTGTTTTGTTCATTCGTTCCATCATTCATCTTTGTTCCTCAGCTCTCTCTGACGGTGAAAGATAGCAAACTGATAAATGTCTTTCTCTGACCTTTGTTTTGCTCCATGCTGTACTCCCATCTGTCCATACCTGGAAACCCACCAAAGGATGGAAACATTCGCCCGGTTCTTCTTTTCTTGTTGACCAAGAGTTCATAGCGATTGGTGCAAGTTGTAGCTCATATCGATTGTAAGAGACACTGTTCTGAGGATACATCACCGCTACCCTGACTGCGCTGTTTTGTTCGATCAGAACTCATGTCTCATTGGCCAGAGATCAAGTGTCTCACTTTTATGCAGCTCACACAGTGGTGGGAGGCGAATACCGCTCTGTTTTTCCTAGAAAAAATCTCTTAAAAGTCAATACCACAATTCATACAAACTTAACACGGACGCTCAGGCTGAAGTGAGTGCCATGTTTTTAAATCATGACTCTGTCCTTCCTGCACTCTCCTATCAAAGAGGCAAAAGACGGCCCTCACAATAACTGAAATGGAAATAAAACCTATTTAGTGAAACCTGCATGTTCATAATTACATTTCCTTAGGAGAACAGGCATGGTCCATACAGCTCATTTCAAACAAGAACAGCCATCCGAACCAGGTCAACCAAATATAGATGGAAATGGAATTTGTGCACAAACCATTTCCAACCATTGAAATAAAAAAATACATTGGAGAGGATGGTGGTTTCAACACCTTATCTGATGGATCCTTGAATTTCAGTGACTTCACTCATGAAGTTGTGCTTTTATAGATGATACATTTCTCAGAGTGAATATTAAAGCACATCTGCAGTCTGTGTGAAGTTTGAAGATTGGGGACAAGGAGAGACCCAAACTGGCATAAAGTGATAAAGAGAAGCTTAAACTGAGCGATAAGACAACTGCACACCAAGGAGGGGGGAAGGTTTTTCGACTGAAGGGGGAACCAGTGATGGTTCGATAAGGAGCCTGACAGAATCAGTGCAGAAACACAAGCAAGTGCTACGCTGGAGAGATCTTTCCAAGGCGTCATGATTGACTGCAAAAGAACAATCGCTTGGCCATGTGAACATGTGCAGATAAGAAAGGAAATTGTAAATAGATTCGGGGGACAACCTGAGAAATCCGGTCTTCACTGACAGGCCCTTGATTGTCTTGTCTGGAAGACATTTTGGTTGTTGCCGAACATTTCGCCTTTGTAGGTAAGTTCTCTGTTTATTCGCAACATTGTAAAACGTAAAACAGGTTCACTAATTCCAGGATTTTGTGATAAATATATATCAAGTGGATCATTTCAAGAACAATCGGGTTTTTGAAAAGCATCTTATCCGGAGGCAAATTCTCTGTTTGCGTATATACGAAGGGCTTCTTTGGTTCTAAAAATAAACTGTCAAGTTCATCCTTGATGGACGGTGTGGTGCAGGTTTTTGCTCGTACAAATCAGGCGCACATGGTTTCATGAATGTGACATGTGTCGCTAGCCACTTCCTTGTTTCAACTGCGTGTGTTTAACTGGTTTGAAAGTAAACCTGCACCATGCAGGCTCTTTAAGGATCAACTTTAGAGACCTCAGGGGCCTCATTTATAAAAACTGTGAGTAGGCAACCACACCACGGTTGGCGTACGCAGGAGACAGAGGATGAACGCAAATACTTCCAGATTTATAAAAGCACAGATGCACACATCCCATGCCTGTTTTGGGCAACACATTGCTTCTCCCATGGAATACGCTATTGACATTGAGAAAGTGGACTTCCACGTTGCATGGTGACGCATAGGTTTTTCAAACAAGTGAAATTCGTGACCCGTACCCCACGCAAATACAGTATAATCCCAAATGTGTGTCTCCACTTTACCATGCTTTTAGCCAGAGGAGGGTTTGGACGTCCTGTGGACAAAATGGACGCCCAAAATGTCCAATTATTAGTGCCTGTGTAATGCCCTACTCCTAGTGTCATTACACTAGTTTACATGAAAAGGGTGTTTCTGCCCAGTAATTTAATAAAAACATGTTTTTGTAATTAAGCAGGGTCATTTTTTTTTTTTTTTTTTTTTTTTGTGAATAAGCAAAGACGCAAAAGTGAACATCGAAAAAAGGAAAGCAGCCTCTGTTTGCTTTAATACCAACACCTGAAGCTCAGTGGTGAGTCCAGTGACTTTTTTCAGCCGGACAAGCGTGATGGATTCCAGCAAAAAGCCGCCCTCCTGACTGAGCGCTTTTGTGTTACACAAACAGAGGTAGAGTGGAATGGACTGTATTGGAGTTTAGGATGCTTCGCACATCCACGTCAACTTGTTGTGAATGAAGGATTGCAGTTGCAGTGCACTTAAAAGTGATGTGATGGCTTCACATTTTCATTTCCAGCACTCACCCGTTGGCTACACACACCTGGAGGACATTCAGATGTGTTGACCAAATGCTGCTGAAGCTGTTCTACTGAATTTTAAAATCAAGCCTCGACGTAGGCCCCACTTAGACGTACACAATATTTTTTTTAGAAACGCCCTTTGATGATAACCAACTATGGAATTTGCCACTAGACACAAAAAGATCTTGCACTGACAAGTTTTATTGGCATCTTTTTGGCTTCTTGGTTGGGTGTTAAAAACATTGACTGTTTTTAAATTTGATACAAAGTTTGATCTTTCGAACTGGCTCACGGTATCATGCAATGATTTAAATATTAATATTAATAAAAATGAATGCGGCAACCTTGCGAATCGTGGGACTGTCTTGTAACCAAGTCAAATGCATCAAACCTCACGTGTTGCTGTGAATGACGTGCACAGAATTTTTTTTTTTTATTTCAGAGAATGAGATGTCAGTTTCTGAAAATAGAAACATGTAGCAATTCCTGTTGCATGAAGAGTGAGGTATTTTACATCAGTGAACAGAGAATTATCAAATATTAAGCCGTTGTTTTTTGCATCAGTTTGAGGTTGGAATCAGTGGTGGAGTTCAGATCTTTGTGTCTGTGATACTCGACCATGGACAAGTGGTACTGAGCCATCCCTACTGGAAATATAATGAAGGTAGATGATGTGTATGAAAGAGGACAGGAATAATTGAACCCTTGTGTGAAGGACCTGAGAGACGGTAGACTATGACAGGCTTGTGATGGAGAAATATAGAAGATGTTTTGTGGAGAGTGAAGTGCAACACTTCCTATAGAAGCAGAGACGATGGCAGACTACTGTCTTGAAATTGAATTGAATACACAAACAGACTTCTATAGCAACGCACCGGCTCTTTGCTGTCGGCATCCTTGAACAGGTTTTTCCCATCTAAGGCCAGTGGGCTGCTCCCCACTCAACAAAGTTGCATAAGCTTTTATTTCCCCGGGACAATTCTTAGTTAGTCCTCCCAAAGCTGTGTCTCTCTGGTTTGTAAAAGAACAGGTCGATTGTTTTGGACTACTGAACTTTTAAAATCCGTTGAGATGTTTGGTTTTTAGAAAGCATCCGGGCCTATTACTAATGCCAGGCTCATGAGGCTTCATGAAACAGTGTCCTTCCTTGTAGTGCTCAGTAGATGGTGCTGTTGCTTTCAAAAATATGTGAGGTTTCATTGCAGTGGTTAAAATCCAAAGTTTTTAGAACAGAGAGTGGCATCTAGTGGGATCAGGGACACTGTTTCGTGAAGCCTCATAAGCCCATCAATACATATAACCGTAAATCTGATTTCAAAGTCAGAGCAACACAAGTAGCGGAAAAGCAACCAATGTCAAGGAAAAACACGGCAAATCTTTTCCCCCTCGATTGTTGACAGAAAAGAACTGCTTTGCATTCAAACATAATTAGGCATGGATTAGAGAAATCCCGCTCATGATCTCTTCAGAGTGCCTGCGGTTCGCAGAGGTTTCAATTGTTCTTGACTGGCAGGACCTTGCTGCCCCTCGTAAGCAATTGATCTTCAAAGAGTCCCCGCCATGTCACAGCACATGATCTGCACTCACCTCAGCATTTCCTGGATGCAGTCGATTCCCAGGCTCATTATTTCCCACCCGAGGTTTGGACGCTTCAAAGCGGCTCGGGCGTGAACTAAACTGTTCCTGTTACAGCAAGACATATTCATAAACTAAGGAGAATATACGTGATTTAAAAAAAATAATAATTCAAGTCACTGCTAAATATATAGTTATATAAATTTATAAATAAATATCGCGGACTCTACTCATCCCCACTATGCACCGTTCTCCCTCCAGCCATCCAGCAGACGGTTCCTCAGCATCCGATGCAGAACCACCAGATTCAAGAACAGCTTTGTTCCTGGTGCTGTCAGGTTGCTGAACGTTAGACAATAGCTGTAATACTGTTCATTTGTACATCTTCATGACTAGTATTTATCTAATGTTTATTCATTCTTGAACATATAGTTTGTTTTTGGAAAGTAAGTATATATATATATATATATATATATATATATATATATATATATATATATATATATATATATATATATATATATACTAGCTGCAATACTATTTATTTGTTTATTTGTACATCTTCTTCACTAGTATTTTTGGACATACAGTACAGTTTTGTTTTTTGAAACCGGAGGCCGAAATTTCGTTGCCATAATATAGTGATATGTTTTTGTGCAACGACAACAAAGAAAGTGTAAGTCTATATATATATATATAATAGCTGCAATAATATGTATTTGTTTATTTGTACATCTTCTTCACTAGTATTTATCAAATATTTATTTATTTATTTATTGTTTTTGGAAACCGGAGGCCTGGGACCGAAATTTTGTTGCCATAATATAGTGATCTGTTTTTGTGCAAAGACAATAAAGAAAGTCTAAGTCTAAGTCTAAATATGTAAGACAGTTCATATCTATTGGATATTTATATCCCCAATACCATCTGCCTGAGTGAGAAGTGTGCGCCCCCTCCGACCGGTCCCCTGTAAATCAACCACACACACACCCAAAGAAAATTCAAAGTTTTTGCTTTGGGTTGTTAAGAAGTCAGAATGACAGAACGTCCTGTGCAAGAAAATGATTATCACTCTCCTAGGAACTTGCGATGTCTCGCTTCCTGTCTGTGACAGGTATTTTAAAGTTCCGATCACTTCAATGCACGAAAAAAAGGAAAAATAAAATGACATTTGCAGATGGAATTAAGGTGTACTGATGATTCATAATACCATTTCATCTACATTTGCCATCATGATAAAAGCAGTGATTTACGTGGAATTTTACAAATTACAAGGCATTTTAAAGCCTTCAAATGTGACAATATAAAAAGACTCCCGGTAAAATACCGCCTTTTGATATATGAAGGCCATAAAGCATGAACATTAAGAGCATAAAACTGACAATAAAAAAACATAAATGCACAGGCACTGATTTGAAGGAAGGTTGGAGGCACTTTTATGCTGAGTTCCTGGTTGTTGTCAGGTGAGTCTGCGACCTGTTGGAGACCGAGGTGAGGGCAGGAAAGAGCAGCCAAGCAAATTCACGCAATGAGTTTGCTTCCAAATTTTAGTCACAGTGATCCACATTGTTAGAAACACACTGAAGGGACTGAATGGGGAGTTATCTGAGGGGTTTCTTGCTTCTTCACAGTACACAGGAAAGAAATAGTCAGCAATCTTGTAAAAAAAAAAAGATATCTGAAATGCTTTTTAATGGTGCTGCTGGTGGTGACTGCAAGAGTAAAATACGATCATGTGTGCATGATCAAGAAAAGACCTACAGTCCTTCTTCACATGAGTAGTAGCCCTGCAGAATGCTTTCCTGCCATTATAATGCATTGAATCCCACATCACCTTGGTCAGTGAAACCCACTCTACCGTCTTCAGCGTTGCAATCCATCACCGTGAGCTTAACATGAGAAAAAGAAATTGCATTTGCATCTTGTGGCAACTAGCTGTGAGTGCTGACATACAAATACACAGAGGATTTTAAAATATTACAAGATGGTTCCAAAACTGGTGAAAAAAAACCCTCAAAAAACTATATATATATATATATATATATATATATATATATATATATATATATATATATATATAAAACTTTCCAAACTAAAGAATCTCATACCGGCTCGGTCGAGACCCAGGTGAACAACAACCGCCATCAGTGCTGTTAACCAGCAGGGTGCTGATGGAAATTGGACTACTGTAGGTTGAAGACAGAAAAGGAGAGGGGGGAGGTGTGCCAATAGAGAGAGGGAGAAGAGGAAAGACAAGAGAATAGGATTGAGAGTCGGGAGTCAGGCTGGAATCATTGGAGAAAAGTGTCTGGTGTGATGTGTGACATAAGGGTGTCAGCAAGGATGAAAGGGAAAGTGTCCAAAAGGGTGGTGAGGCCAGCAATGTTGTATGGTTTGGAAACAGAGGCACTGAGGAAAAGACAGGAGGCAGAGCTGGAGGTAGCAGAGATGAAGATGCTGAGCGTCTCTCTGGGAGTGAGCAGGATGGATAGGATCAGGAAGCAGTACGTCAGAGGGACAGCACATGTGCTCAGGTGTTTAGGAGACCAAGTCAGAGAGGCTAGATGGAGATGGTTTGGACATGTGCAGAGGAGAGAGAGCCAGTACATTGGTAGATGAAGATGTTGAGGGTGGAACTGGCAGGAAGAAGGTGGAGAGGAAGGCCAAAGAGGAGATTTATGGAGGTGGTGAAGGAGGACTTGAGGTTTGTAGGTTTGAGAGAAGAGGAAGCAGAGGACAGGGGGAGATGGAGCGAGATGATCCGTCGTGGCCACACCTGAAGGGACAAGCCGAAAGTGAAAGAAGAGCATATATATATATATATATATATATATATATATATATATATATATATATATATATATATATATATATATATATATATATATATATATATATATATATATATATATATATGCGTGTCTATGTTCCAAACTTAGACCTTACAAGGTACATTTTCCCATCTATTCTTACTTCCTGACCCACTTTTGGTAACCACTAATTCTTCCCCGCGCGATAAGCGTCGAACGGCTCATGAATCAGTATCTGGCAGCATTTGAGACTCCTGCTCTAATGGCATTGCCACGAGTGAATGTTCGATTGTTGGAGGACTTTCAGTAAACAGGTGTGACAGGACCGCACGGGGTGCCAATTTGGAACTACATTTCGTGGCTGTGTAGACGAAGCAGTATAACTGTTTGAGCAACTCTCATTGCCAAAGAATCATCCATAGACCAGCTGTCCTCTGGACACCAGCAGATGACAGTTATTGACATTTTGTCAGACAGGGATTACACGCAGGGCGTTTGCTTTGGATTGTAAAAACGATATTCTTGGTTGCTGCTGAAAACTTTTTACTCCAAATATGCAGACGTCTCCATGCAATTCAAAGTCTATTCATATTACAACGGCGACTATCATCCATTCGGTCAATCCCATTCATTTAACATGGAGAATGAGCGTCTGCTTAAAAGGGAAGTCACAGCAACTGTGCAAAGAGTTTATCTGAGTTTGTTTATCCTGTATCTAATTAAAACAGTAAATACCTCCCTTGTGGTTTGCGCAGCTGAAAAACAACCCTCAAGAAGCCAGTTGCTGTGAGCCATAATAATCCATCACCGAAGGTTTCTAAGCCAATACGTCCATTAATTCTCACAGTAGCATTAACATCTCCCTTGCTGACTTCAGCAGAAAGGCAGAAGTCCCTGAATTCCCAGTGACGGTGTATCTTTTACACCTTGTTCACTATGACTGGCCACGTGTGCATTTACACTGTGGGTGTTTGCAATAATGCCTGTAAGCGGTGGGATATTGCGTTTATAGGGCCGATGACTCTCCATAACTGAGGCTATAAAAAACAAAACAAAAAAATTATATGTGTGGTTTGGTTTACCATGAGCGCAACAGCACTCTTTAGAACTCTTTTAGTCTGGATTATGAATTTGAACAACTTAAAATTTATTTATTTATTTTATTTTATTTTTTGTTCTCCACATGGAAATTTCTAGATAAGCATATCATGTTTTTAGATTTAATACAAAAATCAGCAAAAAATTTTGAGACTTTTTTGTAACCTAAACTTTACTGAAGTGACGCAACAGCATTCTATATTTAATGGTGTTGTCATGAACACCGCAAAACCCAAGACTAATGTGGGCGTGGGGGGGGATTCAAGACTAAGACTGAGACCAAACCAAATAGAAAATACCGTAGCACAAGTCTATCAGTCATATAGACACACATTTATTTCTTACAGCAAAAAAAATGGAAGTCATTTTAGCCCCTCCATGTCTTGGACATGGTCTCTGTAATGCTCTGGTCTCATTCTCGACTCTCTCCTCTCAGGCTCGGTGGTCTTGACTACGACCCGGAAATTTAAATTTACCCCCACTTACTTCACCTGTGGCTTGCTTTGACTCAACTTCCCATCAATCTCTAACTATGACATCACTATCAAGCTTCGATGAGACACATGGCTCAGCTGTTCTGTTTCAGTTTCATTCTAAGAAATGGAAAACTCTCTGAGTAACTACTGTCCGTGCAAAGACTAGCTGCTGACAAACCACAATCTGGGCCTCAAACTGGTCCTCAGAGGGTGGTGCAGGTTTTTGTTCCATCAGTTGTCAGCTGAAACGATGTCAAACAACTGATGACTTGAGACAGCACTTTGTGGAACAGTTTGAGACCTCCGTGCTACGGAAAAGCAGCTATGCGTTCCAGTTGTTTTTGGCCAGTATGTCACATTGAGCTACAGTGTAGTACAGAAAATTTGTTTTGTGTGTAATGGTGGTCAAATGGACTTGTAACTTCAACACAACTTTGGGCTTAAATGTCTATATTTATAGTAGGCTGGCGAGTTTTCCCATGTTTTGATGTCGAATATGTGTCTGTTGGTTGTGGCAGCGTGTTGGAGACGAAAGCCAGCCGACTTGGACTTGGCAGATGAATGGCCAAACAGTGATCTGACAGCCAATTTGGACGTTTCCGTTAAATCACTGACACTCACATGAAAGTACGAAGATCGGGCTTGGGACCACGTAAAATCAATTTTGGAAGGTGGGGTTAAAAAAAATGTGATGGATCAACAAAAACTGTATTATGTTTTCATATTGGTTCGACCACCAGATTTGAGCAGTGACGGATGATATAGGGGTCCTAAGTCACGCCCATCTACTTAGACCTAAGTTAAGAAAAAATGTAAGTCAAAGAAGTGAGAAAAGTTTTCTGATCTAACTTGAAATATGACACAGATCACATATGATGTCTGTGAGTTTTAAAGATACACTGTCATGCTGCGAGAGCACTGTTTTTCTCCGTCAGCTTTAGGTTTAGTTTGATATGTACTTGCGATCTACATTGCTTGTCGCAGGCTCTCACCCGACAGATGGTCGAGTGAGATCCAGCAGGCGAGACAAGCCTTACAGGGTCACAGTGAGTATTTAAGGATGCCATCTTCTACCTTTGATGCTTTAGTACCTTTAGCATCTGCCTTAGCGCCGCAGCAGTTGGATTCAGCTGTGACATCATACATGTCACGTTTAATGTGTAGTTCAAATAATTTAGGTTCAGCATATGTATGATCCACGGCATGAGGAAAAGTGGACCAGAAAATAAGTTTGATTTCTCCATTTCCAGTCATTTTTTTTTCCGATCTTAGGTCCCGGACCGACCGTAAGGGGCGGAGACTTAGGCCCCCTATGACCTTGCCCAAGACGGCACGTCACTTGATCAGTAAATTCACTTGACTCCTGCTTGTGACTTCAGGAGCACCAATATAATATAGCATTACAGCAGAGATGCATACATATCTACTGCCATAGCTGCCATCTAACTTCTTCCCTCCGGCATGGCCTCCAGCGGTGTCCAGTCATTTAAAAGATCTCGAGGAAAACACTTGTAACCAAACAAATCATTACAGATAGAGGCGGAGTAAAAGGTCTGCCGGAGCTCAGGGCCTGCCCCGTGGCAAGGACCGCATCTAATTGTCTCACACTCAATAGAGATGTCTGCGGTTTGACTGACAAGCCGCGCAAATGGAGAACAAGCTTGGAGGGCATGAAACTTGTCCCGGCAAAAATATGTGGCATATTTGTTATTCCCTGTCCATTAAAGGCGGCGTATTTCTTCGTGGCGCGCAACGACCCTCTGATCAACTTTTAATCACCAGATCCGTGAGCAGAAGTTACAGAGACATGGCCGTCGGCAAATCGTGAACCATCAGACGAAGGAATAGAAATGGAAGACTTGGAAATCCAGAGTCCCTATAGGCGTACATTATAGAGCCATCTGTATCGGTGCATCAATCTAATGGAATGACGTGCAGGACATCTGTGAAGGAGACATTTAATGCCTTGTCAAAACATTACCCTCGTGACCATTCTGCCTAACTTTGACAGACTACCTTGTCAAGACACGGAGTGTTTTATTTCTCCCATCTGCCTAGTGCTGCTGACAGTTGGCTGACTCAGACTGGTCCCGTCTGTGACTGTAGCGTGCTCACACACACAAATGCACAGGCGCAAACACAATGACCCATTTATTAGATTTGTGAGGGAAATGCAGAGAAGTTGTTTCTTTTGTAGGCACATTGTCATGAAAAAAGGTTCTGTTTTTTTTTCTTTCTCTCTGTGAAATTATGATACAATTTAACTGTGAGAAGGTAACTTTCGATAATGTTTCTTTTTTTTTTGGCCAGAACCAAAAGGAACCACCTCTTTTTTTAACATATAGGATGCTTCCCTGAATCCCTTTCCACAGCCAAATGCAGTGTTCTGCTTTTTAAACATTTTTGTGTTTGTATACAATGTTCCCCTGTTTATCACAGGGTTACTGTATGTTCTGCATCCAACCCGCGATAGTTGAAATCCATCAAGTAGCAGCACTATAATGTAACCCCGGAATTCCATGGAGCAGTGGAGGCGGAGTCACCCAGTTTCTTGCGTAAAATGTACAATTAAAACTACCTGAGTGCTCCACACTTGCATGTGCACTGCTTGTTTCTCTTTCACAGTAAACTGCAAATCATAGTTTTGTTATGAAATTTTCCCACATTCATATCACAGGCTAATATCCTGTCTGAACTCAAGAAAGAGGAAGAATGCCACTATAATTTTTCATAAAATACTTGATAAATTACAGTGGTACCTCGGTTCTCGACCACAATCCGTTCCAGACGGCCGTTCGAGAAGCAATTTGTTTGAAATCTGAATCGATTTTTCCCATTACAAATAATCGAAAAAGAAATAATGCGTTCCAAGCCTTAAAACAGGCTTTTGTAGGAGTGAATGTAGAGTGTCTGCTGCAGGTGCGCTGTTCCTCTATGTGTGTGGCCGCTGCATGTGGGAGGGGTTGCCGAGTGAGTGACGTCTCTCCAGAAGTGAAGAGGTGCCCGGTGCGTGTCCAGCTCTGAATGTGCGCTTCTGTGCAGTTTGGCTGTGACAAAGTCATAAACCAAGTCACGCTCTGTCCCAGACTCGCCTCATCCCTGTCCCAGCTCCAGCCCACAACAGGACATCAAACCCTGGAGTGAGCGCTCCAGCACCTCCCCTGTGACACTCTACCACGGTCCAGTGTGGAGACAGGAAAGGTTTTACACCTCAATATGAAGAAAAGTAAATGTCAGTAAATGTAGCTAACGGGACACGTCTGCATACAGAGGCTGCATTAGACACAATAACAAAGCGCCTCGTGGTTCAGCTGATCGGTCCACAAACGTTATGGTTTGTCCGGCTTTTTTGGGGGGCGTTCGAGTTCTGGATTTTCGTTTGAAATCAGAAGCAAAAAAATGCTCACAATTTTTGTTCGAACTCCGATTGGTTCAAAGGAAAACTGAGGTACCACTGTATATAGTGGGAATGTGTCTCTCTCTGATTCGATGTGTCCTCACTCTGACCCTACTTCTTTTCCTGCAGGTGGTCGAAGAGAAGCCACTTATTTTCTGCCACATTTTCATTTGTTTACCCACTTATACATTAATATTGTCTCTGTGATATCAGGTGTCGTCAAACCCCAAGAATACGCACAAAGGAGGAACCCAAAGAGGAGCTCACAGGAGCTGGTCACGTGACCATTTGTGCAGCGGAATAGAAATCATTAGAGAGATTATTCTGGCATTCAATAATCCAAATGGACAAACAGCTAAACAACATATGTTTCATTCAATAATTGATGACTACCACTAATTCTATGCCCAATTTTATTGCCCTACATGCATTTTCCCTAAATAATTTGTGAAAAAATGTGCAAAGAGCATGTGGCAGTAGCATGATTATTATTATGATAGGACACATGGACAATGCGACAAAGTTGCTGTCACATGAAGATGATTTAGGGGGTGCTTTTGTTCACGTTTTACCATGGCCAGTCACAAGACCATCAGTGCACCAAACACACCTTTTTTTTTTTTTTTTTTTTTTTTTTTTGCAATGCATGTTCTTCCTTTTTGGAATTTTAGAACACAAAATGTTTTAAAAGAATCAGAGTAAAAAGTTTGCAGAAAAAAAAAATGAGATGAAACCCTCAATTTAAACCCTGTTTATTTGGTAAAAAAAAAAAAAGTTTGGAAACATTAAGAAAGCCTTGCAGTCTGAACAAAATGGGAGAAAATGCTGCAGGCACAGAAGGGGAGAATGAAGGACAGGGGCTCTCAGTACTGTCAACCTCAGAGCAAAGCGGGGCCCACTGGGATGATGAGCAAATGCTATCTCTCTCTACCCTGTCCTCTGTCTCTGATCCTCTCCTCATCCCACACCGCTCTTCACTTGCCTACCCTCCCTCTCCGTCTTATCCTCCTCACACACTCCTATCTCGTTTTGCTACCTTTAATTTCCCCCCGTAAGCCTTTTTCCCTCGCCCTCTTATCCCCCTCCTTCTGTGTCTCTCTTGTCTCTCCATGACCAGATTTGTATTGTAGCTGCCAGGAAATGAGAGAGGCACTCAATTACTGTGCTCATTGAATCATTAACGTCAAGGTTGTGGTGAGTCCTGTTGGCCAACAGGCTCCAGCTAAATGACTGCCTATCCAATAACAAATCTTTCGCTGTACGTACCAACAAGGCAGACGCTGTTTGATACGGGTCTCGCTGATAACAAAGGCTTGGATGGACATCAGAGTGGACCCAACGATAAGAGCAATATTAATGATGCACCTGGCCTGGTCTGTACACACATTGATAGCATGATCTGGGCTCCAGCAACGACACAATATCAGATGAGAGGATGGCCAAACAAAGATACCCATTACAATGTAACCTTGTAAACCTGTCTCTACTGTGAACACAGCAGGGCTTTCACTCGACTTAAGCACACATGCTGTCGGACTATCTGCTGATCACATCAATGTCCAGGGCGCTTATGCTCAGACTGTCTGCTGCTAGTTCAGTTAGAAAAACAGACTTGTTCCTTTTACAGACCATTCTCTTTCTCTGAAGAGACCGAACCATAGATTTCCTGTTTGTTATTATGGCGTTAAAAAAACGTAACCACACGGGGGTTAGAAAGATCATTCACATAGAAAACATTGCGACGTGCTTCACTTCAGTGACATTTTTATTCAAAGTAAATGGACGTCTGCGTGTAACAAGGGAGTAGGTTTGATTTGAACATTGGTGGGGACACAACTGCAGTGCTTGAAGTAACTGGTAACTCTTAAACAAGTAACTCATGTCCAGTTTTCTTCTTCCTTCTTCATGTTTCAAACCCAAATTACCAAGCGAGCACGCAAACTTAAATGCAAATGTCGATGAAAGAAAAATTAACTTCCCCCTCAACCTAGTTTCTACTAACACTCCCAGTTTCAGATTTGCACACTGCCTTCAGCCCAACTAATAGCAGGTTGCTGGTAGCATCTGCAAGCACAAAGAGTGACAACAGAGACGGTCAGTGTCATGTATGTTAGTGAAAAATGAGCCACCAACCGGACAGCGATGTTTAGGTTAGCGGCGAGACTTCTTGCAAAGACTGACCCTTTGACTGCCATAACCATTGACTAAACACTCGGGACATTGGTTGTATTGATAGTGACTACACACTAGTGACTGGAACCTAGTGTCCCTATGCAAGAGACAAAGACCCTCTTACTAGATCCCTTACTGGATAGCTCTTTGGGATTCATACCCACAACTTCCATATTCATTGTTTCTGCCACTGAGCTAACCACCCCCCGACAAATATGCTTTATCCTATTCATGTAGCCTGGTCCAGATATTATTTGGTGCACAGAGTCTTTTGGCTCTCACATCTCTTACACCTTCCAGACACAGAGGTTAAATGAGCTCAGAATCTGCCCATTGTCCGTACTTATACCCCCTTGACCCGCTGTCAACCCCAAACTGACTCTAGCGATTCGGTTGTTTCACACAAAGGAGGATGGATATCATATAACTTCCTACTCCTTAATTCAGCTCAGTGAAAGGCAATTTGAAGCGGCAGCTTGAACTGTGTGATGCCAGTAAAGACGATCAAGTGCCTCGCATATGCCTCTGTGTAATCCCGGGTACGAATTATAGCACGGCTAAAACAGTATTCTCTTCAGGTGTTGTAGGCATAACTGAAGAATTATTCGCAGGGAATGTTTTCATTCAAAAGAATGACTGCAACACTCATTCATGACAGGGGGGATATACAGTTATATGCAGTCGAGAAAAAACTGCTACGAAGGCTTTCACTGAGTGTGGAGGTCTCCCACCTTACTCCAGAGTCTGTCTGCCCAAGGATGCCTTCCGGGAGCCACCATCTGTACGGTGGTTGACCAAGTCATGTCCTCTAAAAAAAAAAAGCAACATAACCCTCTGAATAAAAATAGGACCCTCAAACGTCGCTACTGGGGTTCATTTTAATATTATCAGCTTTTAGAACATTTGCGGATTCTTCTCTTCTCGCAGAATCGGCCGTTGACAGGTGAGATTAGTTTCAGCCACACGCATGATGATAAAGGAAGCAGCTCCTAATGACATCTAAATTATAGAACTGCGAGGTCTAGATCTCGACTTGAATGGAGATTTCAAATCCTCTGCCTCTTTTCACTCCCCCTTTCATTTTGTCTATAGCAGAGCAATAATGCAGAGGCCCTCTCAAATAAATACCGCCTCTCAATGCTCGCAGCTCTGTGGCTAAAACGCCCTTGGGAATAATCCCAGATGTTTGCGCAGAGTGCAAGATATGACTGACTGAAATTGCAACGCGCAGGGTCAAAAGTCTTTAATATTAAATCCCAGACAACACGTAATTAAATGAGGAAAAACAAGTGCTCTCTGTATTCCGGCTACATGGATAAAACGTAGCGCAGCCACTGATAATCTCTTTAATGTTGAGATTAAAAGGAGTGTTAGCCGCAAATTAATTTCACCTCTGAAGTATACAACGCTTTAATCGCCAGGACACTGATGAAAAACTGATGAAGGATATGGGATTTTTCAAATGTTTCAACATAGACACATAAGAATGAAGGGCGGACTTACTAAGCTGTGAGCGAAAATCTGCGGCTTATTAAGGAAGTGAAATATCGACAGTTAGTGTCACTATTGCAGGTGGATTCAGGCAACAGCGATTTGTCAGTGTGTTTGTTTTGACGGATGCGTGGACGATTTATCCCTGTGGTGATGATGGATGATTGGTTGATGATGGTCCCGAAAAATAATGAGCAGTCTGGGAAGCGTTGTCGATTATGCCATTGCAGGATCTGTCTGTGAAAACAATCGTGGAGCCACAGAATGCAAATCCTTTCTGACTGGTATTGTGTTTCATTTCTGTTACTTAAATGAGCCAAGCATCAGCAGATATCAAGCTGCCCTTGGTCTTGTGTTGGCCAGAAAACTTGCCACGCTGCAAACCAGGAAACATGGTTTCAATAGGTGTCTTATATCTTTGGCTTTCGGCATTTCTCCTCAGGGGTTCCACAGCAAGTCAGCTTCCTCCACCTGAGCCTATATTGTTCATCACATCTATCCTCTTCACGTCCTCCTTTATCACATCCATTTACCTAAATGCCAGTCTTCCTCTTGCAACCCTTTCTGAAGGAGCTGCCCCCGATATACTTGTGTCTTATCTTGACTCTTTGAGTCTGCCGCTTCTAACTGCTTCCTGACTTTGTATCTAAACCATATGTAACGTTCGATACGCGGAGCTAAGTTAAAAAATTCAAAATAATCAAACAAAAGGTCTCAAAATCCAAACAGAAAACGTCACTGAACCGGGTAGAGAGAAAGTAAGGCCTCACCGAACCGCGAGAACACAAGCGAGGAATCTGGAAATACAAAGACACGATGATCAGGAAACAACAAACTCACAAACGCGGTCGTCATAACAAACTCACAAGGGATAAGGACTAAATCAGAGGAAACAAGAAACATGCGGAGATCGGAAGTAAACTAAAATTACAAACAACACAAACTCAGGCACCAGGGGAAAAACCAAGAGATCAGAAAACACGAGAGCGAGCGGACAAGGAAGCCAGTTACCTAGGAATGAGTAGATTCGATCTGGCACACATTGCTGCAACTGAAGCGCTTAAGAAAGGGCGGTGGATGATCTGCACATATAACCAAGAGTGAAGCTCCAACAAAACAGGGCAGAAAAAGGAGATAAAAATGGTAGTAAGTAATACAAAATAAATGCAAAACATGACATCATAGATCATGGCAGGTCTCACTCCTCCTGTCCTATAGAGCTTCCCTTCACTCTAGTTCCCATTTTTCTATCATAGATCACACCAGGCAGTCGTCTCAACCTGGTCCACTATGCCAGCCTTTACAGTGCTTTGCTATGGGCACCTTCCCCAGTCAATGCCGTCGACTCCCGAGACCTTCGTCTGAATGAATTGCCTGCATCCTCCGATAACAAGAAGGGAGGTCTCCTGTTTGTCCAGTTGCAGTTTTCATTGGTTTTGGCCACCACACAACTGCTTTTCTGTTGCCTGCTTATGGCAAAAAAAAAGAAAAGAAACAGTCAGACCCAAACATATTTTAAATTATTTACAACTGCTCTGAGAGCAGCATCTGGATGGATTCCAGAAACTGAGCACAGTTTTGAAAACATAGCCGATGTTTTGGCAGGAAGAAACGGCTATGTGGGCAATAGATAGAGAGAAGAGACATTTTGTTGGGCTATAAAGGGATGTTGATATTGCACTAGTGACTGACTCAATGGAAAGACACAAGATGACCAGCCGAAGCCCCAACTAATGAATGAAATGCGAAACACATGACTGAGCCCGATACTATTCCGACATATTGAAGCGAACCTTATTTAATATCGACGAAGTAATGTGTGTAGTCTCATGCGCCTGACTGTTAATCCTCTCATCCAAATCGTTTTCCATCTGTCTGCCCATCAATCAGTCCATTCACTGATCAACTTCCTAAATCTATTTTGGTCCAAGTGATCATAATGTGTGATAATAACGAATATTATAACATCTGCCAAACCATTTTACCATCTGTCTTTTCAACAAATCGCAACAAAAAAACTTTGCAACCAAACCATTTTACTTCAACCCCAAGAAAAACAAGCCACGAGGGGCAGTTGTTTCAGATATACAGTAGTCCAGCACTAAAGGAATCAACCTGTCATAGTTCAGATTTTAGGTGCTTTTATTTTGTTACTTCCTGTGTTCTGTGTCTTGTTTTCCTGTTCTCATCTTACTCGCTCCAGCTTAATGGCAGCGCAGCTGGAGTTCGTTCCACCATGGATATCAACTCCTGAGTTTCAGCCTGCGTTTGCCAGATGGTCACTTCGTGTCTGATGGTAAAACTCTCCCTCTCAATCCTCGATCTCTTGCGTTTTCCAAAATTGATCCTTATTCCGGTGTACGTGATTTTCAATTGTTTCTTGTTGCCCTTTTAGAGTTTCATTGATCGCGTGTGAGTGTCATTTTGTACTCGCCTTTTCTGTTTCTCTGTATTGTTGTCTCCCTCGTGTGCGTGAGTAGATCCACCACCGAGCGCTTTAAGTTGTTTGGCCTCGTGAGTTTAATATCCGAGCGTGCAGTTTTCGGGTTTGAGCTCGGTTCACCTGTTCTTTCTGTTTTCACCCCTTCCTACGTGTGTGTCCTCCTCGCACCGCTTCTGGTGTTGACGTCTTCTGTCCATCCTTATCGTTCGTGTCATTTGTATTAAATAATTGTTAAATCTTACTCTCGCTGTCCGGGTCATCTGTAAGCCGGCATTCGATTTGCAATCGGGTCGGACTCCTTTCACGATTATGACACAACCAGGCTTTGATACTGTACGTCTGCCGCCTCCTTGTTTTCTGTAATTCCCTCGGATTGGAATTCAATTATTTAAGGGCACATGTTAAGTCCGCATTTGCTGCTGAACCGCTAACATCCAGAGGAACGATGATGGCAAGAATGGTTTGAAGGACAGGGGCCTTGATGAGAAGCTACTTCCTCTTAAGACTTTATGAACTGTGTTGAGTTAATGCTGCTATTAACAGTGTTCGGGGTGATTGACTGGAAACTCTTTTCAAGAGCTCCTGCCCCATTTGCACTTGTTAGGGAAATTGCCTGCCATGTGTGTGTTAAATAGTCATTGCTGAGCGCGGGCTGCTTCACGTGTACGTCGACATGCCGTGATTTGGGATGTATCGGAAGGTTCCAGGTTGCCAGTATCAGCGGGGACGTAAGACTTTGCTAATGTGGGCCGAGATGTTTTTCTCCATGATGAACTACTTCAAAACTGATCCCATTATTTCCAGGCCTGTGCCTGGCAGTGGCTGTAAAAGACATAAAGTCTTGCTGCTTAATCCTGTTAGTGCCGCAAACCTGACAGTGCTTATTGGTTCCGCTGAAGAGTGTGAACATTTAAGACCAAACTGTTTGCCCTCTAAATATACTGGATGGTATTAAACTATCACCAACTATTCTTTATTGGCCTGGTTTATGCAAAACCGGCCAAAATAATTATCTAAGAAAACCTTTTTTATTCACGGTACTTTCTTTGTCGACGCATTGTCTGCTGATCTACTAACTGATCTTCATGGTAGCAGCGATGCTCTCAGAAAATATTACATTTAAACTGTTTTATATAACTGTAATGACTGCAATGTCAAGTATAGCAGAATCAAGTGAGCCAAACAAAGTTTTGTAAAAGGCAACTTTAAATATGCAAAAAATATGTATATATACAAAAAAACGTGTGTTTAAGACCAAAACCATAATTCGAAATATTGTAATTGAAAACAAACCAATATCAATAAATAAATAAATAAAAATAAAATAATCTAAAAGCATACTACTACTACTACTACTACTACTACTACTAATAATAATAATAATAATAATAATAATAATAATAATGACAATAATACTTGTTTAAAAACACGAATACAAAAGAATAAATGAAAAATTACAGTATAAAGATGTAGGTGCAAAGCTAGGTGGAAGAAAGACACAACATCCATGGCATTGAGGAAAAGTAAATACAAAACAATGACATTTTCAAAAGAGAGAAGAGAAGATCAAGTTATAATGTATGGCAGACAGGACGATCAGGCACATGTTCTTAAGGATTAACAGCAAGTGAGCAGCCTCCACAACTTAGTCAGGTTCCAGAAATTCAAATGGAAACTGAAGAGTGTTACGAGACTGTGACACAAGGAGAGGGACCAAAACAGAAGTCTTCCAGGAAGATTTACAGTCAACATATAAAGGTGTTTATTAAAAGTGTTTATCCCATCACTTTTGTCCTATGAAAATGCTTTTGCAACACATACTCGCTCCCAAGGCATCAAATATATATATAATATTTTTGTGTCCCACACAGATGCAGTTGTCAGTCGTCCTTGGTGAGGTTCCATGTTTCACCTTCCTGACGTCATAGGCAGTGCGTAATGTAAAAGGAAGTCAGTTTGGCTCATGGGTTAGATGGTGGCAGTTCTGCTGGTCTTGATATTCAGTTTCATGTCACTTGGAATAGATAGCGCCTCAAATAATCGTGTGCTTCACTTACAATGCGCACTTGTTGACCCCCCTCAACCCTACACCATGTAACATCCAACATGAAGCAGCGGTGAGACAGCATGACCGTTCCTGAGCATATTAACCCCAACCAACCTCGACTTTTGGACGCCATGCAGGAGAAACAACTTCAGACTCAACGTGTGGTGGTTAACTGAAGATCTATGTATGTATGTATGAAGACACAGGCTGAGATCAGGTGCTGTTTTTTGGATTGTTTTTGAACTGTATCAATGTGGATGATGGTGTTTTGAGGCAGTGAGTCACATGACTTCATGGGCTTGTTTCTGCATTAACATTGTGCGCCTTTTAATGTTGACTGGTTATAAGCTTTTATTATTGGTTTATTATTATTATCATTCTGAATTATAACAGAATACCTTCAACGGCTGTACTCAACTGAGCCAAAACGTTGACACGTGCCTATTTCCGTTCCCCTTGATAGAGGGCGATAGGGGCGATGACAAAGAGAACAAAGTTACTCTGCAGGTGAAAATGGATTGGCTTGTCAGCCTGAAGAAAAAAGAAGTCTGTTGTGTGTTTGACAGGTCTTTGTCAGGATGGGGAACAAGGGGACACGCCTGCAGGAGGGACACTGATGGTTTAAGGTGGCACCAGAGTGGAAATGGGATAGTAATATTCAGTGTTGCATAGCGACCCCATACCACGACTGCTGAAATGGCTATTTGTCAGATATGCTTGCTTGAAAGACAAAGACAAGGTCAGCCCGCTGAAATAGGAGTCAAAGCGACAAAAAGTCTCGGGAACTTCCAACATTATAACAATGAAGGGGGTCTTTATTCAAGGAAATGGATCATTAGTGGAATATTTTTTGAATAGTGCCAGAGACCACATTGGGATTTGCAATAATGGTTTTAAAAAGCAACCCATTCTGATCGAGAGAATATCTCTCTTGAAAATAGGTGTCCGATCTCGGGGGATAATGGACCAATCTGCATGGTAATGGAAATATGTGCACGGATAAGTGGGGAGTCAGACAAAACCGAAGCCGGCTGTCGTGGTAATTGTTGAAAAGAAAGGACACAATTGTCCCTCTCGATAAGTTGATACCCACAGTTAGAAATTGGACGCCGTGAAAAATATATTTTAAAAAAAGTCACAGAGGAATGTCATCTGTTCCTCAGTATTTTTTTCTTTCTGTGCCTAATGAGAATTGCCCATCTTCATTAATATTGTGAATGAATAGTTGTTTACGCTCTTCTCAGTGACAGGCTTAATGGTGGTTTTACGTATGTTAAAATCACCATTCAGATCTGTTTGTTTTGTGTCATCTTGTTTGTCTAGTTTTGTGATGACTCCATAATTGTTAGTCCGGCTGTTTGGTCATATGATGGAGGTTCACAGTCTTTTAGAGAGGCTGAGGTGGGAGTGGCAGGTGGCACAATAGGAAATTTGCATGAGTCAAAGCTTATTTCCTTAAGTCATGAAATGTTATTATTATTGTTATTATTATTATTATTATTATTATTATTAAGTAATAGTATTAGTATTATAACAACAGTGTATTGTATACATGCATATAAATGTTTTTTTTTTCAAATCTATTTCCACCTTCAAATATTTTTTTAGGGTTGGAACTTTAACATGAATGTTGAATTTCCACTATTCAATTTTAGTGGGAAAAAAAAAAAATTAATCCCATAAACATTTTTGCACTGCATTTCACAATGCGATGAAATAACCAAAGCATGAATGATGAAAGAGATAAAATGACATTGCAGTGATGGATAGAACATTTGGGTTAGATATACAATACAAAGAAATTCAAATTCAAATGGTGCGCTCAGCACTGGAACATGTTGATCTTTATATGATATTACAATATGATGAATTAATTTGACGGTAAACCACTTCTTATTCAATTACAATTGTCATCTACATTAAAAATGATTTAAAATGAATTTACTTGGAAGTAAAACCCGACAGGAGCTCACTGTTAACAAGCCAGTCAAAGTGTTGGAAAAACAAGGACGCAGCAACATGTTCCTCAGTTTGCTTTGCCGGACGGTTCAATACATTGCTAAGTTCAATAGGAGCTTTATTAAACATTAACATTGTTGCGCTTGAAAGACAGGCATCCATCCATGGTTCGCTTTGCCACAGGTCCATTCCGCCCGCACTGCTCGCCCATTGCAATTGTGGAGTGAGCAGACAGTGACGGAGATGCTGCTTCTTTGCCCACCACTATGAAATTAGATGTCAGCCTCGGTGAGAACTTTTCACGACAGGAAATTGTAAATTATGTTAATAACACATGTCAGAGCCTGACACTTCCATTTCCCTGTAAGCAAAATGTCCCTGAATAAACAACCAGTTACAGAGGAGGATCCATTGACCATGTGTTGTAGTGTCCTGTCAGGCATCAGGAAAGTAAATAGCTCTATAAAATTGACATTATGGATTGCGAACAAGAATGTTGCGCACCAAAACCTTCTATCTGATGCTTCTATATTTTTCAGAATTTGAATAAATATCACTAACTTTTGATCATTTCATTTTCTTATTTCTTATGACTTATATTTAGTAAAAAAAAAAAAAAGATAAAAAGTCTTTCTGTCCTCAAGGCCTACTATTTTGAACCGAGAGCGCCACCCACTGAGCACGGAAAAAGGGGACAGGGTTTCGTGAAACCTTATCAACTCATCATTCATGATAAGTCAGGAAAAGGAATGAAAAAGTTGTCACTGGATGTCCAAAACAAAACACTTCAATGTGTCGCGTATTACGTGAACTCTATGTTCCGACATGGTTGGCGTTTATCGCCTCTCGGAATGAAAGACTGGCCTGTGAACTTCAGTCGCTGGAGGAGTTTTGACAGCGCTGTGCTGGCTGATTATGGCTCTTGAGTATGTTGCTGTTTGTTTTCGCTGATGTCCTGGACATGCTGTCATTACCCTGTCAAGAGAAGAAGAGAAGAATCTATTTACTTGATGTGAGAACTGAGGAGGTCCAAAATAAAAATCTGTCACAGGCATGTGTTGCAGGCTTAATGACCGATTGTTGAATTGACAAAAGTCCACAATGACCATGAACTTTTTTTTTTCCTTTTTTTATGCAAACCTCTTGAAAAGGATGAACTTCATTTTATCTTCGTATAACTGATAGACAAAGCGGCTTTCATTCGGATGCTATATGTCACACGAGGACCTTTAAAGTTTAGATATAAAGGTAAATACTGAGCCTCACAATGAAGGACTTGAAGCTTGAGGGGACGAATATGTGGCGTCTCATTTCTGGTCTGTGGCTCCTTTTAATGGGCAAGTTAAATAATAGAGAATATTAGATGTTCTAACAAGGGTGTTAGAAAACAAATTCCCCCTATATTTGTAAGTAAGTCAGCTCCTGTAAGTCTGTTTCCCACTCGACAGCTACCCAACAATTGCAGTTGAACTTGTGAATCAAAGCAAGTAATGTCACATAAAGTTCAGTCCTGAAAAACTAAGTGCAGTATATCAAGTGACCACCAACACACTGTAGAAAGGCACAGAGACAGCGCATACCTCTACCAGTCCTCTCATTTCCATCCACTCTGTTTGCGAGTGATGGGCAGAGGAGGTTTCATGACACAATATTGAAGGTTTGATGGGGTTTCATGAAACAGTGTCCTGATTTTCAGAGGCCACCAGATGGCGCTGTTTGCTGTAAAACAATAAAACCTCACATCATTTCTAAACAAAAAGCGCATCTAGTGGCATCTGAAATTTAGGACACTGTTTCATCAACCCTGCAATACTGTTTCATGATACCTCATCGACCCATCACTAATGGTCAGGCTTGGTGCACATCCATTTATGATCCAGATGTTTTTTAATGCATTGTTGTTTTTCAAAACGTAATGACGTGTTTACAAAAAAACATTAAAATGAGGGCAGATTGTGTTGGACACATTTTCAGGTGTAGCTGTCGCTGAAAACACAACGGCTGGTGTCCTCTGAAGACCAGAGGAGGACGCAGCCAACTCTGTCAACCGAACAGCTTGACTCGGACGAGCGGAGCTGAACGACCATGGCGTCCGCTGTAGTAGGTGCTCACACGTGCCTGCACACGCCGCGGTCGTTCAAAAGCTGCAGGCGCAAGCAGTTCTTAGGCCTGACTGCTGGCGGCGAGGCCTCTCAGTGACATACAGATAAAGAGCTACAAGAGACACACTGGGGATCAGCTCAGACGGATGCAGCAACACCAACATGTACAGAAAGTTAATGAGCTGTCACTAAGCATAAAGAACCCCCCCCCCAAAAAAAAAAAAATCCTGAGGTCATTTAAAATGAAGTTACATTGACCTGTATTAAACGTAATATAGCTATAAATTTGCTCATCTTTAGAGACTCCACGCACACAATGTCGCCTGCAGTCACACTTGTCAGTGGCTGCTTTAACTACTCTGAAATACACATGATGAAGTTTCACCTTGCCAGATGTCAACGTCTTTTTGATGATGAATCACCCGACATATATATATATATATATATATATATATATATATATATATATATATATATACTTTATATTTGCAATATATTAACAAAAGCTGTTCACTGAAAAGTATAGCATTATTTGGATAAAAATAAAAAAAGGTAGCAAGAGCGAGTGTCAGGTGAAGAAAGAAATGAGTGACAGGTACATGAGGTATCATGAAATAGTACTGCAGAGCTGATGAAATAGTGTCCAAATTCTCTGATGCCACTAGATGGCACTCTTGGTTGAGGTTTCATGTCCAAACATTTTATAGGAGACAGTGCCATCTGGTGGCGGCTGAAAATCAGGACAGTGTTTCATGACACCTCATCAATCCTTCAATTAAAAAAAGTATAAACAAATGAAAAGTTAACATCATGTTAACATAATGTTAAATGTAACATTTTGGCTGTCAGAGCATTTGACGAAATGAAAAATATGATATTTCATACACGAACACTTGATTTGACAAGCTGAGCTGAAGGAATTGACATTGTTATCCATTTTAACAACTGACAACAAATGTGTTATTTGCCTATCGGAGAGAAAAGCAGTGTCAGCAGCACAGGGGAAACTTTAAACAGCTTCATCACTTCTTTCGCACTGTTATGACACATAGTGTAGCAGACGGCTTTTCTGGGTTTAGCCTGTAAGGTTCAGTCAACTATCTGATGCCAGCTGAGATTTATTTATTTTTTGAAGTAACAGTCACTTTAAAACTCTATTATTTTGTTTTCCACATACATATCTGCATTTCATTGGTGTTGTGTATGAATTATACGGGGAGTGTTAGGGCTTCCAGCGAGGCATGGAGTGTCCATTATTGGGATTAACGACAGTGACGTGCCATTGCGGCATCTTCAGCTGTTTGTAATTGTTCAGTTGAAGTAGAGCGATGCCACCATCAGACACACCACATGACCCCGAGTGACCGACAACATCTCATAAAGAAACACATTGTGTGAGGTGTCAAATATCTGCTTGTACAAGTCATAGTGACGCCAAAATATTCCATTTGAAGCACATGTTCCGCCTTCCAAGGCACGTCCGTCTCTGTGGGCAGCACGTCAAAATTTCACCTCAAAGAAAGTTACACCGCAAGGTGGCACTGGTTTCACTCCGTACAGTATAGTGGAGTCACTTGGTATATATAAAATGCCCACGCAAGTGATGAGTTGACGTGTCCTGATTTTTTGGAGGCCACCAGATGGCACTGTCTGCTGTTTCATGATACCTCATCTAACCATCACTAGCCTACGCTAAGCCTTGTAAGTTAAGCACAGGGTCTCATACGGTACTATGCCATACAGTACTGTATATACCAAGTGAAATCTGTATCATACTCTTGTTAGGACACGCCCACTAGTACAGTGGGCGTGTCCTAACTCCAACCCCGCCTCTTGGAACATGGGGGTGACAAGTATGACAGTCAAGTGTGACAGCAATTTGAGAAAAGTAGAACATAGAAAGT
The DNA here is from genome assembly GCF_027744825.2 of Synchiropus splendidus. Classification (NCBI taxonomy): domain Eukaryota; kingdom Metazoa; phylum Chordata; class Actinopteri; order Syngnathiformes; family Callionymidae; genus Synchiropus; species Synchiropus splendidus. The sequence goes on from NC_071347.1 coordinate 16,008,421, forward strand.
ATGATGCAAGCCTCATGAGTCCAGTCATATATTGCCAAAACTTTATATGTTATTATGTAAAAATAGTGACTCAAGATTTAGAAATATCAATATCCTGCAGTCGCCAGGCAGCTTAAACTATAGCAAATGCACTGGGTAATTCTTATGACACGAGCAGCGCTAGGTCGAGATGTCGAGATGTCGTAGACCCAGTGCATTCTTCAGTAGATAAAAGGAGATATACTGGTGCTGCAGATAAAATGTCGCTCCATGTTCGTCTCTTTCACTTCACATTTGGCTTGCTAATAGCTTTAGGAGAAAAACTGTTGATACATTTTATTCTGCATGTGTTGATGGGCCTGTAGAGCTCTCTGGAGGGCAGCGCTTGATGGGCAGGATGAAATGAGTCCTTCAGGATGTGTTTTCTGCAGGTAAGCTGGAGGTGAAATGCCATCGAGGGCAGAGAGCTGTTGGTTTATGATATTCTGGGCAATTTTATGATTCTCAGCAGGGACTTTTTATTCGCTTCAGAGCTGCTGCCGCACCAGGATGCTGCGTGTGAGGACACTCTCAATGGAGTGCTGGTCAAATGACACAAGATTCTAGGAGAACCGTACCTTTTCCAAAGATCTGAGGAAAGTGCTGCAGTTGTCGCCTTTTGTGAGTGGTTTCCTGCAGCCCAGAAACTTACAAGATCTCTCAGATTTCGGTCGTAGAAGGACATCTTCCGGCTCATTTATTTGGTTTTCATAAAGTGTCAGTTTCCTTTTCTACTTCCGTGTTCCGCCGCTACGATGCCTAATGATGTACGATTGTCCTGTCGCTCGCTGATAGCATCTCAACAGAACTGTAAATCTTTGATAACAACCAATGTGACGCTGGAGAAGACGCCGTGACACCAAACACAAATTAATGACAAAAGAAGAGCTCCCAGAGAAGCATTAGAGGATGTCTCCAAGCATGGCTGCCTGCTTTTACATTGAATATCAGACACGCTGACACCAAGCCAACGCAGAGAACGTGTTTATGATGCATCATTTACAGATGCATAAATGATGAGCCTGAGGTACCTGAAAACATACAAATAGTCTGCCAAATCAAGTCATACTTTGCTTCAAATGAACTGAATGTTTTTGTACTTAGGTGCAGTATGTAAACCAAAAACACGCCGCAGAATCTAAACTAGAAACTTGGGTCTCATGGTCATTTGTGTCTGAGGCCAGTGCTATTCAGAAAACAAACAAAAAACACTTGACCCTGGTCAAAAGCAACATTTATGTTGTGAGTCTTTCTTCGTTCTGTATTATTTGTTGATATATTCAGATGTATTGGCCACTTTCCTGAAAATGTGTTCGTGATCACAGAAAGCCAAAGCATGAGCACAAGAATGTGGATGCACTGGCCTGAAGTCAGACTAGGGTCAAGGTTAGCATCTTCTATCAGCTGTGGCTCAGACTGATGTACTGTATAAACCCTCCAATGTCAATCAGAGCGGAAGAGTCGGGGGAACTCCATCGCCTGGCGCAACCTTGGTTTCATATATTTTTCATAGGACAGTGCTGCTGAGACGGCAGTGAAATCTTGCCCCCTCAAAATGAAAGATGATTGCACCCCATTTCACTCCTGTGACTCCCTTTTTTTCTTGTTGCAGCACCTATTTTGTGGCTCACTCTTCTTTGCAGAAAGTCCACTAGATGGCACTCTCTGTTCTAAAACCTTTGAATTTTGACAAGCACTTCAATGAAACCTTGCATCATTTTTAAAGCAACAGCGCCATCTACTGAGCATGGAAAGTAAGGAGACTGTTTCATGAAGCCTCATGAGCCGTGAGAGGTGTGAAATGGTAACCAACATTCATCAAACATCGGAAGAGATTTGCTAACTGAGGTGCAGACAATGGTATTCAAAAACATCTCTAATCCATATTACAAGTGCCAACCAGCGTGGGAACAAGTGGTCCATTCCTTGGAGGGTTGCAAACAAGTGTTCCCCAAAACTACCCCTCAGGCCATGATACTAGTGATGGGTAGGTGAGGTTTCGTCACATAGTATTGAAGGGTTGATGAGGTTTCATGAAACAGTGTCCTGATTTCCGAGGTCAACAGATGGCACCGTCTGTATGTCCTTGCACAACTAATTCAATGAAACCTCAGGTCATTTCTAAACCAAGAGCGCCATCTGGTGGCCTCAGAAAATAAGGACACAGGACACATACCCCATCCATTCATCTACCAATCTGAATTACAAAAACGGATAGACAGATTCACACTGGTGTGAATGTTTAACAGCAAGTTAAACTCTATTTCAAATAAAGTGCAACCAGGTTGAATGTCAATTTATCCTGAAGAAATGAGGCTTGAACCTTTGTTTTCATGCATACTGTAATATGGCTACATTGCAAAACCAAAACTGAAGTAGAGACTAAACATCAGACTTACCATCTGGCCACTAGTAGTTTTTACTTCACCTTTACGGAGTCAACAAATTTCATTCACAAAAACGACAAAATGTATCTCAATGTGGACCTCAATGTTGGCTAGTTCTTTTCGCGCTCTGCCTCTTCCGCTCTGCCATCTGGGTGCTGTTTTATTGGAGAGCGGCAGCGACGTCACAGACTGAATCGATCGCTGTTTAACGTCTTCATTAATATAAAAGTGTCAAAGATGAAATGCAATATATTATTTTGTAATATTGATATATAACCCTAACCCATTTTAAAATAATTTTCAAATGATTGATGCCGTTTAGAAGTCCAACCAGCCGAGCACAGATCGTAGTTGGATCATCGGAATATGAATCGATAAATCGATGTAGTACCATATTTATTTATAAAGCACTTGAAAAACAACATCACAAGATCACGCGGTACAGACAAAATCAGGATAAATTATAAATACATAGAATGAAGACAATTGCAACCATGTTTCTATGCCTTCTTTTGCAGTTTCTTCCGCTCTGTATGAAGGAGGCACGCGAGTCAGCCCGTTCAGCAACAAGCTGAAGCTGAGTTCCATCTTCCTCCGCAAGCCTCGGGAGTCCGCTCCTGTGGTGAGGAGCGAGACAGGTCTACTTCACGTTGAACATAAAATCTTTATTTGACACGCAACATCCCATGCTATATGCACCTCGGGGGTGGGGGGGAAAGCAAGTTCATGTTTCTAAATTGAGTGGCTTGTTCCAAACAAGCGTGACATGAATATACGCTACAAATGACATGCAGCATTACCATCCGACTGTTCTCCACCTCCACAGGCCTTGTGGTTTTGACGCTGCCGTTTGTATCCAGAAATATCTCAAGATTTAGCCCAGCATTTGTGCCGTGACCGTCCCCTCGTTTGATTCCCCAGGCCGTGTGAAGACAATACAGCTGTTAGTATTGACGTCTTTCTTTCAAAAAATTGTTTACTGACATGAGTCAGCTTAAAAGCACCGACAGTCCAGGGTTTCTCAACACGGACAGGCTTTCAGTCTCCATTAGCATCAGCGTGATTGCTGAAACACTCGCTCCGTACCGACCTACTTTGTTTGGTTTTGTGTAGAAAATGCCCCAGGCTTGCTTTTTAGAGTGTGGAGGTATCTATTTTCAGAAAATATCGTGACGCTGTATCAAGTTTCTCTGTGCTCAACATAATTACTATTTGTCACTTGGAGGGGGTGAATGTGTCTCAATGTAGTTTCCCCTTGCAGACAGGTGACACGTCTTTACTCGCAGCAGGCTTTATGCATTTGGGTTCAAATGACTGGTCAGTGACCTGCGTGACTAGTGTTTCGGCTTGAAAGGTGATAGGTCAAACAGTCATTGATAATAACCCTAAATCCTTAGTTGAAACTTTGCAAAGGTTTGAGGACTGAATACCATGAATTTAAAAAATGAATCTGTCAAAGTTGGAAATGTATTTCACTGTTTTTTGTAAAATGCTGTATCTGCTCCGTCTTTCAAGTTGTGAAGCAAGTCAGCCTCCTCCACCTCAATGTATATTGTGCTTCCTCCGTAGTCGCATCTCTCCTCTTCATGTCCTCATTTAACACATCCATGAACCTCATGCTTCATTTGCTTTGGCCCGGTACGTCCAAAAATCGCGCTCCAAAATTCTCCATCTCTCTCTCCACGTGTCCAAACTATCCGGCCTTCCTCACTTCTTTCTCCAAGTCTCTACATGAGATATGTCTCTACACCCTGATATACTTGTTTCTACTCTATCAGACATCATGGTCCACGGAGACTCCTCCCAAACCTCATCCATCAGTCAGTCGATAACCACAGCAGATGAGAGTCGAGAGCCGAGACGCTGAGATGCTCTAATTTCAGTTGGTGAAAAATTTAAAGCAATTAATTGTTTATTAACACATATAGATTTTTATTTTGCAGCCAAGCAACTCTTTTAGGTTTGGATGCGAGTCATTGTTGTTTCATGGATTGCAATTTATGTTATGTAGCTGAGTCTTAAGGCAACAAGAAATGTATATAGTCTTAAATAAACAATAGGTCAGATTTGAATTGAACCATTTTAAAGAACCTTTTTACCAACAGATCCACAGTTCGATTCGATTCAAATTGCATTTGTGTCATTAAACAAATTCCTGTTCTCAGTTGAGAAAAATGCTACTGATTATGTGTATTTAAGAACCCAAGATAGTAATAACTGGAGACAGGAAACAGGAAGCAGAAAACCAACTGTTGGGGTTCGAGTGAATTAAAAATCGGTAACTATACGAAGAGAGACACTTGCGTCGTACTACAAATGGACATATCAAAGCAAGAAGGCTGTCAACTGTCCAAATCTCAAGAGGTTCAGGACAAAAACAGGTAAAAGCAAATGAAATGAAACCAAAAAAACGATGAAAATAATGATGACAATAATAGACAAATGGTGCATGCGCTGAAAACAGCCGATCCATCGACTAAGTTCGCCTCAAAAATGTATCCATTTTGCTCTACCTCCCTCTAGTCTGCCTAGAAACCTGCTGGTCTACGGTGGCTGAGACAGAACAATATTGTGAGCCGGTTACACACGAACTAAAGAAAACTTCTTTGGGGCAAGAAAAACATACGGGAGCAGAGAAGAGAGAAGGAAGGACACACACTGTGCATGGAGATTCTGTATGAATAAGAAGCAGAGCAGAACAGAAAGCTGGACTTTCAAAATAAGAGTGAGACTATAAACATAAATAATTATTATATGATATGACAGATATGATATGATTTGTTATATTATATTATATTATATTATATTATATTATATTATATTATATTATATTATATTATATTATATTATATTATATTATATTATATTATATTATTATGAATCTTTTCATAGTCTTGCAATGGTGAAAGAAACATATTCTTGGTCAAGTGCATCAGTGACAGCTCATTTAAAAACAGAGCATGGGCCAGTGGAAATGATGTGAATTGTATTTGACCACTTCACCGAAAAGCGTCAAGTGCAAGTCATAGAGAGGAAAGAAAGTGAGAAGCTGCACAATATTATTATCAAGTACAGACACAGCGGAAGGTGAGCGAAGGTTAATTCCTGCTCAGCCCAGCCTGAAGACAGCATGCATTACAAGAGTGCATTCTAAGCACATGGGAGACAAATTGGATTCAAACTCCATCTTTCAATGAGTCACTTGACTGGGCTTTTCACTCGCTATATAAATCACTTGAGAACATTGGGGGAGAGATGGCTGAGCAGACACTAAAAGTTTGCCCTGAGGTGGAAGCAAGTGAGGGGCACTAAATAAGCGTTTTAAGATGTTTGCTCTGTTTTGTGAGACGGTGAACTGAATATCCTCAAGCTTCTTTTTGACCCTCTCACTCATGAAAAAAAAACAAAAAAAAAACCTTTACAAATACTTTTACCTAAACCTCTTTCCTTGACTCCTCCGCCGCTTGAGTTTCATCCAAGCTTTCAAGAAAAGATGTCAACAAGATGTGGTGCCTCTTCAACAGCAAAGCATTAATCCGCACTTTATAGTCCAGTTTCTTCTTTGTTTGATTTACTCATGCTATGAAAATATGAAAAGCATTTGAAGACAACATTTGAAGCTAGCACCGTCAGTGTCTTGTCGGCCATTCACCTTCATTTATTGGTTCTTCTGAGATTCAAACGTTGAGAGTAAAGGTGAACAGGAACAATACGGTTGTCAAAGTTTAGGTGCAAACATGGGCTTCCTTTACTGATAGTTTCAGGAGTCATCTGAAGGAAGAATGTTGTGTTTTGTACTGATGATATCGCAGCTGCAGTGACTTCTAACTTGCAAATACATGGCTTTGGTCGTCAAAATAGCTCAACTACATCAAGACCAATAGGCAACATCAACGACATTCATATTTTCCTTGAGCGCTTCAGTGTGTTGCTGAGGGCACGACGGCACACAGAGATCTGGTACTGAGAATGGGCTTGCAACCTCAGTCACAGGCCGATCCACGTCTGACCGATGTCACCCCCGAGTTCGGAATGGGCGTCGAGAATCAATTTCTTTTCAGTTTAAAACTGTCACATTCTCTGGAATTTCTCTGGATTCCCGAGTGTGAAGTCCAACTCTACTTGCTTTAGGACAAGCGAACCCATTTGACGTCGTGGTATAAAGACGAAAGATTGTTCCGTGTTTGATCAGTGACGGTGAACAACCCTGAGCTCACAGTGATGTTGACGGTTAGTGTTGTTGTTGTCAGAGGAAGTTGAGCTGGTTTTAATGATGTCACACACACGTGATTTGCGCTACAACCATGTCTGCTGCACCAATAATAGTAACCAAAACAGAACTCAGAGCTACACTGAACAAATTTTATACACTGTGTTTATATTGATATTCAAATATGACCGTTTAAGTTTTTATTTATTTTAGAAAAAAGAGGTTCGTCTTATTATTATCTTTTGTAGAAATGTTTTTAAAACACTCACATTATGACCTGCTTGCAAAGAGAGATTTTCTTTTTCTTTTGTTTTTTTTTGTGCATTTAATCGATGTTAGTATGGAAGAAAATAGAAATATAGAAAATATTTGGTATGGACTTTTATGCACATGAATCTATTTTCCCTTTAAATCAATCTTATATTGTTCTTTGTCTTTCCTCATTTGGGTGGCTGTTGGACAGCTCAAAACAAACCTGACTCTGCCAAACAAGAAACTCGTATTTCAGCATCAAGAGAAGCTGACAGGACTATGACAAGAAGTGGCCACCTGATCAGCCTGAAATGAACTGAACAAAATTGAGGGGTTAAGAGAGGAAGCCAGCTGATATGATGACGACAAAGTCAGAACTACTACGTGCTCAGGAAACCAAGTGGATGTAGATATTTTCGTCATCAAATTTTGAAGCAAGAGTCAGTGCTCAATAGGCTTAAAGTGAAGACAGGATTGTGAGCTTTAGTGATCGAGCTGTGATCGAGATGCACAAGCCAAGTGAATGCAGTCAGTCATAACGCATCACAGACAGAGCAAACTAGACAGGAGGTTTCCAAGAGTAAGACCATACGGATGGATTCATTTTCATTCCAGGACACTGTTTCACGGCACCTCTTCAACCCTTTTATAATGTATCACTAAACCTCATCTACACATCACCAATTCTTACCACATGTCTGGTGTCACTTGTTTATATAGTACCTTGTGTTACTGAGTCAATCCCACGATCCCATCATGCACCATATACACAGAGCTTGTGTCCCAATAGAATGATCTTCAAGATCGCCACCCCATGTCTTGAGCCTTTCACAAAGCCCTTTTTAAAATGTATTTATTTATGAGCATTACTGTTAATGTGCTGGGCCGTTTGCTGAAGCACTGCCTACGGCATCAGTCAATTTTTTAAACCTAAATGTTTCAAGCTGCAACACCGCCGGCGTCACCACGCCACGCAAATTTCCGCTCCATGATCAATATGTGATGCCTTTTGTGTCTGTCTATGTTCACACATTGCATCCTTTTGTCCTTTGGTATCGCAAGAAATTCTATTTGTACTTGCATTGTAATTATATTCAATTGAATTGGCCTTGTACCAAGTGTTTTCTGAACCGACTAATTCATCACAGGATGCTGAATCTCGATGGAACATTTGCCTCTACTGTATCGCAGTTGTATTAATTCACTGTTTCCCCCCCAAGTGACAACACGTTCAAAAACAAATTACCTCATTTCAACTTACGGAATTTATTATAGTATAGTGTAATATAGGTTATTACATCGGTGCCTTTACTGTGAAGCACACACTCTTCTGATCAAGACATCTGCCGGCAATCGACAGCTTAAGTACATTTGCTTTCTCAGCAGCATGCAAAATGTCGATATGTCCCATTTTCTTGAGCTAAAATGTGATTCAGCAGGACTGCTGCCTGATAGCCTTTGGCCTTACGCGGGCAGCTGAAGGTCTATTATAAAGACAGAGCTTCTCCAAGGAATCTACAGAGCAAGCACCTCACACTTTAGCCCCAGGTCTGTCCTCCTGAGAGAAGAACAAGTGCATTTGTAAGTCCGTTCATTGATGTCAATGCTTTCTTTTTATTTATTTATTTCTTGCTTGTTGTTTTTTTTTTTTTTTTTTTCACCTCAGCATGTGTGGCAACATGAAAACAGATGCCAGTAGGTGGCTGCGCTGGGAGCATGACTGAGGAGCAAGGTGTATTCGCATAATGAGTGCAGCCACGGCTAAGGTCTCATTATATCGCACCCGGTGAACCGTGAATATTTCCTTCAAAAAAAAAGAGAGCAAAATATTAAGTCAAGGCCAACGAGACTCATTTTACTTCCAGCTAATAAATAAATAAATACAAAAACACACTTAACCTATAGCAAGTGTCACGCAAGCCATCTTCAAAATATGTGTCCCAAATATGCAATATTTTATCACAACATATATTATTTATACTCCTTTATCCAACTGAAATTTTAAAAAGTGGAGTTCAAACATTGAGAAGTCCCCTGGGAAGTGTTGATTGATTCTTTCCCAGTGTAAAAGGCAACACCAAAACCCAGAATAATGTGCTTAAAAATGTGCTTTTGAACACTTTTATTACAGTTATATCAATATCATTGTCCTCCATGTTAAATAGCTCTGCGGTAATGAAATTTTTGACACAATCTATGGAGATATATGATGAGCTCATTGCGCTCATGTGAAAAAGATGATCGTCAAAAACACGTTCTCACTCTCATGGTGTCACGTATTGACAGGTGTCGAGATCACTTTTTAGCCCCAGGGTGATGCAAAATTTGTTCATTCATTGGGCTCTGGAGTGAATCAAATCTTCCACCTCCTGTGGCGTTTCTTGCTGCTGCATCATGCAAAGTGGCGACTCACACTAAAAGCGGTCTCTGCTGCGTGCAGGACACGTCATCGGTTCACTGAAACACGCAAGATTTGCGACGCAGCGATATTGAGGATGTATTTTATGAGACCAATATTGAGTGATTTGTGTTTAATGCTGGTTAAACTAAAGCAAAAACGGCTCATTTACGCGTGTTGCATCAGCGGATTCACGTTTGAACTACATTTATTCTGATTTACCGCAGTCCCATAATATGTTGACTCTCCGCTCCACTGAATTTACAGTGATCACCAGTGAATAATACGCAAAATACGTGGCATTCGTTTAGTTTAGGTCAAGACAGCATGAAACGGGGAGATAGCTAATTTTATATCATGTTGAACGTGGATTTTTTGAGGATCCAAGTCTGAGGATCGGACGTTCATCTCAACTGCAACCTGACCAAAACTGGCGAAAGCTGCAAAAATAGAACTCAATCCTATTTCCAATGGCGCGGAGCTGCCAAATAGTGTGAGTCGAGGGTTTGTCAGACCATTTTCAACAAACCCTGAAAGTTTCACTGAAATTTTTTTTTTTTTTTTTTTAATTTTGGAGTTATTCTCTTTACAATGAAATAAAACAACCAAGTAAAAACTGAATGATACAATTGAGCAGAGAGCATTGAGATAAACATTGTTGGAGATGTGACATTGACACATTCACACAACATTACTCTGACTTCAATGGTGGATGAGCAAGATATTCTGAGGTGGTGGAGGATGACCAGACTGTGGGAACCATGAAGGGAGCTGGTGACAAACAAAGATGACTGCAGGAAACAAAGGTTGAAAAGTGAATACTGAAGGGAAACTACCCTAAAATGCAAACCGTTTTTGCTTCATTATTGATGGCGCCGTGATTCAGCTGACAATTTTCTGTATCAGATATTAGTCATGGCACAAGATTGTTCGCATTATTATAACGGTAGAACAAATTGCCCGGTGGACTTTGACAAATGTGCCCGAAGGCTGACTTGAGGCTGGTTAGAAATTTTACTTCCTAAGGGAACAAACAGACCTAAATGTGCAGACGGCGATGAGTCTTAGTCCTTGCGAAAATGAAACAAAATCGGGAAGCAAATGTGTCACTTGAGGGTTCAGCGCTGCGGCCGTGCTTTGCATTTAAAATACAGCGCTGTCCCCTTTTGTTTTCAATAACCAGACAAATAAATAAATGCAGCCTCACCATGCCAATATTCAGACACAGAATTTGAAGTAGAAAAGACTCTTTTCAACTCTCATGTTTGCTGGAAAATGAATATTAAACTAATATTATGAGAGATGAGATACATACCATTGAACCTCCTTCATGGAGATAATGCTCTCACACTTCAAGTCAAGTGTCCATACAGTTACAAAAAGAAGACAGATACCTCAGAAGGCATATATCTAATTTAGCACTGTGAGATGAGAGGTTACAGCTGGTTCGGAAGAAAATCGATGCACATTAGCACAATATACGAGCCAATGACTCAAACGTTTAACCATACAGGACATGTGATGGAGGCCGTTACTGATATGAGATATGAGTCTTGTATGAATGGTCTATATATAGCCAGCAGCTGCGAAGAAAACGGCTGGAAACTTGGCGCGAACCAGTTGGGGTTGGTTATTTAGGTCATTTACAAACATGCAAACCAAGTGAGCCACTAAAGATTTAATTATGCTGTACTTTTCCCCGTGAACTGAACTGTGCTTAAAGAGATATCAATCTGTTTTTTTTCTGCATATTGTGTTCATGAGAGTATGTCTGCAGTGCAAATACAATGATGCTCACATGGAGGAGAAAGATGAATAAAAGATATCTTTGACCAAAAGGATTGCTTGCTGGTATCACAGGTGTACTGCTTGTGCCGACACTGGTGCTTATTGTGTAACCTAACACTAGTTTTACACCATCCAGACAATGTATTTTACTCCACAGTGCAGCTTCTGTACAGTATTTATACTTGAATTATGCAAGGGTTGGACTAAATACTGGAAACACTTTAAAGCTAAAAAAGCTTAAAGGTGTTTCTATTGTTTTGTTCAACAATATGTTTTCTGATATATATTTATATTGACTTCAGAACAGCTTCGCTGGTACAAAGACTAGACTAAGAAGAGCCGTGTGAGTGTTTCTGTGTCATCCAATCTGGCTGCTACTGACCTTTACAAAGAGCCTCTCACATAAAACGATTGGCAAAAAAGCAAGTTTGGAGTGTATCTCCTTATTTTTCGCCTAATTCCCATGTATTTTCTCCCTTTTACTGTCTTCTTCCTGGTGTGACCTTTCCTCCATTTGTCTCCTTTCCATGTTTTTGTGTGCAGTTCATTGCGTTTGGTTGCTGTGTCCCGGGTTGTTCTGCTTCTCAGCAAGCGCTGCAGCTGATCTCCGCTCTCCGGTTCTTAAACTCTGGCTGAACTCACAATCATCACCTGGTCATTTCAGTCTAGTGCTGTGTGCTCTTTTTGGCTTTTGTCTGAATGTGCGTCAGGTCTCTCCTCTGCTTCAAGATGTTTTCAACTTATGGTCCTCAAGACACAGCTGACTGAACGCTGATGTGGTCCTCTGTCCGTCGTCCCCTGTTGATCCCCAGGCGTGGAGGTGCCCAGCTTGTTCAGTGGTACTTTAGCAGTGCAGCAGTGTCTCAGGGTGAGCTCTCGGTCAAACTTTGGTGGACATGTCGATCTCAGGAAGTGGCATATGCTGGGGTGTGGCCTCCACTTGCCATCCTGTGATGGTCTTGCATGGTTCTCCCATCTCACCTGGTACCCACTATGTCGTCAGTCTTCAGTGGAACAAAGCCCCTGACAATCTTACTGACTCTTCTCCACCACGGTTAGTCTGATCTACGGTGGGGAATCTGGGTGGTTGCTCCAGCCACTTGCACTATTACACCAACTAATGCACACAGCAGATGCCTACTGGACACATTCCAAGGCTGTGCATCTATGATGAGCCAATTCCAATGATCCTATGGAAGCCTTGGACATTGGTACAATGCAGAGCTTATTGACTCTGAACAGATGGAACAAATCACACTGGATACCATCTGTGGCTTCAAGCAACTCCCACAGGGATGATGGTGCGTCATGCTGGAGCCACCAGGCCATCATGCACGGGGACAACCCAAACCACCAAAGTTGTGGTAAGTCTCCGTGGAAGTCCTAGTACCTCCTTAAAAGCTGCCTCCAACTGTCATCACACCCCTCTCTAAGGTAATAAACAGCAATACTTTGCACTTTCCCTGGGAACGCTGCCTACGTTTTACCAGGACATTGAAAGATTTTTATTTTTCCCCAGAATCAGTAAGTTTTTTTATTCAGTGACACAGAAAAAAAGATTTTATATAAGACACTGTGGGAAGGAACATTGGAGTATGAGGTGTACTGCAGTCGAGAGACATTGGGGAGTAAATATTTGGAATATAGCAGTTCCTGACTTGCTCAACAAGCTCAAGTATCTGACAGGCAAACCTTGGTTTGTGGAGGAAACAAGCACCTGGGTCAACCAATATAGTCATCCAGAGAAGGTGTAGGCCTCACTGACAGCTGCTGAAATTGAATGGGAGCCCTTCTTGCACTGCATCTGGGGAAATGTATGACAGTGCCACCCTATCAGGTATCGGATGGGTGGCCAATCCCTGTATGAAAGAACAACTACCTACCACCTATTCTCCTTTTAGTGGACAGCAGCATCCACATTTCCTCAGTGGCGCATGTGGCATGTTTCATACATGGGTCTGAATTGCTTAAACTACTAGATCCGATACCCATAGAACAAGCTTTCTTTAAAAGGATCAACTTAAATCTGTGATATCAGTTTGCAGTATATACAGCATGTATATGCTGCGTACAGCTGCCTTTCTCACAGACCTGTTGCTTATCAGGTTTTCTCATCCTCCTTCAGAGTTCTTTAAAACAGCATTTAACTCTTGACCTTAAAATATCCTCGAACTACTGCCTCTTCAATACGGTCCTTGGGTACCTCACAAAACAGTGAGGCAGGAGAGATGCATCATAGAATGGTAAACCTTTGACCTACCAGTCAATAGGTCAAAAGTATCTTCATGACCAGATGACTAAGAGACTTTGCTTCTGGTCTTAGCTGAATTGACCTATTCCTGACTTCTGGCAGCTTTTTTCCTCCACCAAAATGTTCCCCTCCAGCTCACTTCTTCTGAGAAATGCTGGCTTTCAGTTCCACTTGATGTCCCTCTCTAGCAGTTCACCAGACATAATTGCTCTGGACAAAATCCCTTTAAAAAGCCAGATCCGTGTACCAACAACAAATTCAAGTGGCGATATCAGAGTCACGCTGCACGGATTGCACTGGATTGATAAACACATTAAAAGTCCACCTTAACATATATATATATATATATATATATATATATATATATATATATATATATATATATATATATATATATATATATATATATATATATATATATAGGTTTAGCTGTACTTATGGCAACCAATTCTTGGAAAGTAACCTTCTTGTGAGGACATTTTTGTTTGTGGAGGCATCTTTGCCAACCCTCCTAGGTTAGTTTCAATTTCAGGGTTAAACCTTCAAAATAACTGGGCTATTATATTTGGGTTTTAAGATGGGTTAGGGTTAGGTTTAGGGTAAGAGGCTGGGGTAAGCTTTATGCCAATGAAATGTCCCCAACATATATTATTAAATCTATTATAGTGAGGTCCAATTTTGAGGGCCCTTAGCCGTTTGTAGGGCCCTTTTACCGGACAGCACAAGGTTAAGGTTTGTTTAGGATGGTTAGGTTCAGGGTGAGAGGCTGGGGAAAGCACTATGTTAACCCCACGGAGATGGTGTGACAAACCTGTGTGTGTGCGTGCAGGTGTGTGTGTGCGTGCTGATCCATCACCATAAATCGTTTCCCTTGATGGCAGCAAAACAAAAACACAAGCAACACCACCGACTACAGAATACCAGCAGTTTAGTAGTCAATTATTCAAAGACTGCTTGGTGAAACCCCTGGCATCTTGTGGAGAAAAACAGACTGCAGCTCAGATGATTCTCATTCAGTGGGTTGAAAACTCCCGTAGGCAAAAGTGACAAATTGATATGATGACTGAGATGACATAAAAGTTGAAAAAAATTGTTGACCCATTGTGAGTTAAACTTACAAATAATTCAACAAATGTGTGATTTTTTTTTCTGTTGATACATAATGAAGAACTCACTGTCTATTTTAATATTATTCAACCACAGTTGCAGCAAATAAAGGGAAAAAATACATCATTATACATCTGTCAAAACATTCCACAATCTGTTGGTTGATCTACAACAGTATGTTTTATTCATTTATTTATTTATCTTGATAAATGAGGAAACAATTTCTGAAAGGTCCATGGGTCAAAATATGTTGTTTGACATCAAGGCAAAGATGCCTGTATTTTTGCTGGGATACTTCTCTGTTTCAGTTTGAGTCAAGATCACTTGAACTAGCGAGGTTTGTAGCTTGAATAGAAATATCTTGAAGATGTCTGTGGTGAACACACATCTAAAACACTAACTTATTTCCATTTGAATACAACAGATCTGTGACCACATGGTTTGGAGAACTGCCCTCAATGTTTTGGAGATGAAAGTGCCCTTGGATAAATATGAGACTAACTCATACTCTTTCATAAAAGTCTTTGAGTCACTTTTCACAAGGACATCATTCTAAGCAGGTTGTTGGAAATGTCAAGCTAAATCTCAGGCGTAGCTCTCAGCGACTGCACTGTGTGCATAGTAAAACATGGCCAGTTTTTAATTTGACTCCCTGCATCATTAAAAAAATGAATTTCTTTTTTAATATAACCTCCTGATCCCACTTTGCCTCTGAAGATTTTGTTTTGCTTTTCTGTGTTACATTGACTTGAATGAGCTTGCATTTGTTTGAAGGGTTAAGCGCAAAGGCAAGAACGATGGTTGGAACCAAGCAGTTTCCCGTGCTAGTGTTTAACAAGATTATCACCGGAGAGAATGCGTGTGTCAGGTCGGCACATCAAACCAGATTATTGCCTCGCTCCTGTTGCACAATATATTGAGTTGGGAAATCGTTCCATCACCAAATGTGAACAGATGTTGCACAACATCATGCCAGTCACACTCCTGAGCATGTTTCCTCACAGTCTCCAGCAAAACAAATGGAACGGTCCATCGTCATATTTGTTCCCCATCATTGGTGCCTGGAAATATCTGAACCCAAATATGCTTCACCCACACTTTTAACATCCATAATCCTCGTCTTCCCTGGGGTTCAGTATAAGCTTCATGATAAATGGTTAGGATCAGCTCTGCTGACTCGAAGAACATGGATGTTGCGTTTCATGGCCTTAACCAAAACCCCTTCCATGTTGAACATGAGACCTGTTGAGGCTGGAACTTCATCATTTATTGGACAACTGAATATAAAGATGGAAAAAAATATGTTAGGTGGATCTGACACGAAGGTAAGATATAGTTCCATGCAGCTGTAACTCTTTCAAATGGCAAAAAGAAAATGGCAAGAAGGAAACACATTCACAATAAGAATGGAAAAGTCTCATCTCAACAAATTCATAAATAACCTTTCACTGTCTTTAGCGCCGCCACAGTTGGGGACAAACTCATTGACTGATGATCAGCCAGGGGCTCTATGTAGCTTTAATTTTCAGAAGCACAATATTTATTTGTCCCCCAGCTTGTGATTGATGAGTCCAACTATCCGGATGAAATGGACTGTGTCAGTTCATTGTGTTTGCTTGGACAATGCAACACATTGTTGCAGTGGCTTTGCTTCGATTTTGAGTTCCGACAAAACAGCCGTGTGCCATCTTGTTCCAATGTGTGTATAAGCGCGACTGATGGAGTTCAGGGCTCCGTCCACTCCCTGTCATCGCCACCCTATCATCAGGTTTTATGAGCACCTGGATATTTGTCCTGAGACATGACTGCCAAGTCATCGTGAGCAGAGTTTGGCGGAGTCCCAGGCCATTTATCTTTCCGCTAGCATCAGTTTGCAACTGCATCACAGCAAACACACCAAGGATGATTATTAACTCTGAGGATGCGCTATTACTTGACCTCTCTCTTATGATCATGCATAATAGAGTATTGGTGTCCTCCTGCTAGTTCAGACAGTGACTTATCGTCCAAGTCTCAGTAGACCAAGAACTTGTCCACAGCCACTGACATCTTTATACGGGCACAGGAATGTGAGAAATCACGTTGTTTTCACACCAGAAACAAACATGTAGATGAGGGTTTGTGTTTGTAACATGATATTTTTGAACAAATTATGGTACAAAACATGTTTTGGTTATTTAAAACAAAAATGTAAATGAGGGTTTGTGTTTGTAACATGATATTATGGAACAAATTATGGTACAAAACATGTTTTTTTTTTATTAATGCTTTTATCTATATTCATCATTTCATCTTCTTTTTCAAACCCTGGAGGTATTTATTTATTTATCTTTTTTTTTATATAAATATCTTAATTTTCTTTCTATCAAAACATGAGCTTGGTTTTACCTCAGTATTTATTTTAAAAAAAAAAGTTACTTTTGACTATCTACCTTTTGTTTTTGAATAGTCTTGAAGAGAGGGACTATGAAGAAATCTTCACTTCAGGAGGGACCAAATCTGATGAGAAGAGGGAAGAGCCATGCAAAAGTGTATTCTGATTATATCATCAGGCTCTTTCATGTCAGAAATAAATAAATAAATAAAAAGGCACTGAGACACCACATACCTCCTCCACGTCTTTAGAAAAACCTAGCTTCAACAAAGTTTCATGAAATGAACAAAAACATATATGATTATAAAGTTGTCCTGCACACTACACAATTGTTATAATTTTTTTTATTTTCTGCCAAATGCAAACCCATGAGCCACAGTCACATCATTAAAAAAATGCACACAATATAAAATAATAACATGTCTAGTAACGTTTGAAATGTCTAATGTATCGTAGAATTCAAATAAACATTTAATTAATTTTATTTTTCAAAATCTTCTCTTTTTTAAATATATTTCTATATATTATTATTATTGTTGTTTATTTTATTTATTTATTTATTTTCAAATGGAGCTGGTTACAGGACATGAAGCGCAACAGACTAGAAAATTAATTTGAATTCAAAAACCGGCAGAGCACCACCACAATCAAACCACTTCTGAGTTTCCCATTTCCAACCAACCGCACCACGCAGTTGTAACCCACTTCACACTGACATCTCTTCTCAGTATTTGAATGGCCAGTGTGAAAACCAATGAATTTAAATGTTAGTTTGCATAAAAGTAAAAAACAAAGAGTAAACACAAGCACTAATAATAATAATAATAATAATAATAATAATACAATACATATTTTTGCCCACTGGCTAACAGTCGCACCAAAACCAATCTTTGAAACTACATTTTCCATGGGAGATGGTTTGCAATAACTGATCATTTATATTAAATTATCTGTCTATTCGTTGAATGGAATTGAGTTCCACACGTATTTCATCAATATGAAATCGAAGCACCCTGTTACATGAGCTCACCTTCTGTATAGTGAATCTTGACAGTGTTCCTATGATGCGTACAGAGGTGGAACATACCACTTGCATACATAAACACGGCCTGGCGTGATGCACCCATTCATTTAGACCAGCCTGAGGAGCAGAATAAATAAGAAAATGAATGGTTTAATGGTGTGTTAGTGAGGAGCCGGCGGAGCAGGCTTGAGGCTGTGTTTTGAATAAAGTGTCACACACTTGATAGAGCACAATGCCGGGCATTATACATTGTAATGAAATGCTTCTTTAAGAAGACGGCCGGGTGCCTTTGAATGCCTGCTTTGCATTATGAGCTCCTGGAAACGCACTGGCAGACTTCCTCTACTCCTTTTACCTGGTACTTCCTTTGCATTTAAACTGTCAACTGTCTCGCCCTGCCATGTGTCCAAACCATCTGGCCTCCTTCACTCTGACTCTGGTTCCCTCCTTTTGAATCCTGTCTTTCCTCATCCTTCCTTGTCGGCATTTTGACTTGATGGAGGAGAGTTTCTTTTAGTGGTGGGTAGGTGAGGTTTCATGACACAGTATTGAAGAGTTGATGAGGTTTCACGAAACAGTGTCCTGATTTTAAGAGGCCACCAGATGGCACTGTCTGTAGTGATGGGCTGAGCAGAGAGTGCCATCTCGCGTTGGTGTCGCGTCTCTGTTTCATGAAGCCTCATAAGTCCAACACTAACTGTCTGCTTTCGATTGTTAGGACTTGAACAAGTAATTCATTGAAACCTCACTTCATTTCTAAACCAAGAGCGCCATCTATTGTCCTCTGAAAATTAGGACATTGTCACATCAACCTTGCAATACTGTTTCATGATACCTCATTACTCAGTAGTACTGGTAGAAAAATAAATAAATAAAATTTAGATTTATTTCGGCATAATTTTGCGATATAAAATAGTCTCATCTTAAAATGATGTGTGCTGCTAATTTCTGTTAATATTATTATTGTTAATAATATAATAATATTATTATTATTATCCTGTTTGTTTTGTAACTAAGATCTCACTTGTGTATTTTTTTTTTTCATAGTTAGTATTATTTGTTTAAGTAAATATGACACTGTGTCGGCTCTGACTGATGTGGAATCAGTTTCATAAAGATGGAGCCGCTGTGACATGGTGAGTCATCGTGAAATGTGTTGCACTGATACTACATGAGTAACAGTCACTGAATCAGAACTGTCGGGATCGACAGCCATGTTTATAGCGATGCTTATCGATGTGTTTCAGGGGTCATGTTGAGATTTCACATGGAGGGTCCCAGGAGTGGAAGGCAGCAACGGAAAAGCAAAGATCGTTGCATGTATATCGCTACCTTTCTGTGGGACAAGATCAGAATCCTTAATTCTCAGCTTGCTGCAGTGGCCTAGAAAATATAAGAGGAAAACTCCCTAAAGGAAGTTCTGTCGACCCAAAGTGTCGCTGGAATGAGAAGAAAAATGTCTGACGGAGAGAAAGGAAACAACCAGGCCAACATACGAGAACAATATGCAAATATTTGCTATGAAAATATCAGGATAAGTAGTGAAATATGGCCAATAAACTAGTCAGTACTTCAGCTCATTGTTCAAAAATGAAAGTTATATAAGGTTGACTGACAGTGGAAGCCTTATCTTTTTAGAACATATTCCCATGGAATGATTCTTTTAATCTGTGACAGCGTCCCAGTAGTTTAAATCAATTAAATATTGTCAGTTTGTCGGCACGCTTAATGACTTTTCATTAATATTCAAGGATTTTTAATTACTTTCTGAAAGCATGTTTTTAATACACGATAGTACAGTTATAATACTTGAAGCTGTGTTTATCAAGGAAGCTTTTGACTTAAAATGAAACATTGTTGAATTACCCACTGTGCATATTAAAGCAGGACAGAAATGCTTTTATTATTATTATTATTATTATTATTATTATTATTATTATTATTATTATTATTATTATTATTATTATTATTATTATTATTATTATTATTATTATTATTATATCAGAAGCACATGCTGTCGAATAAATGACACAGATATAGTTTGGCTGTATTTTCCAATAAGCAAACACCAAGCACATTGGTAAATAAGAAGCACACCATACAGAAAAACAGCAATACTTTATTTTTAACCATATTTTGTGTATGTACTACAAACTCTGGTCTCTATAATCAAACTCCATATCTCTTAAAGGTTGTGAAAGAAGGTTGATGTTGAAATCATTTTTTTTTTTTTTTACTTGTCACTTTAAAAGCAGGATGTGGCACAGAAAACAAATTTAAATAAAACATTTTTTTTTTCCTACTCCCAAATGCATTTTATAGAAATCTACTAAAAGCAGAGCATTCCCTCTCAGAAAATGTGGAAACCATAGTGTTAAAAAAATATCTTACAAATATGAATCGTCTTGAAGCTCACCTTCGGCGAGAGGAGAAATAATGAGTTCATGGAAACATGGTACGATAGAGATATATGGTCATAGAGTTTGTGCCACGAGTGCAAAGATTCAATACGTGTGCGGGCAAAGGATGGAGTCGTCTTGTTGCAGTGGTCTTACTTCACAAATTAGGTTATTGTTTGGCACAAATGTACATGAGCTTGAAAAAAAAATATTAAAAAATAAAAGTTTCTTACACTGAAGCGGGTGCAAGAATGAAATGTGGAATAAATACTGGGGAAAAAGAGGCTGGAACCTGGTCGACTTTCATTCAATGTAGTGATGCGCATTACATTTATTGTTTCAAATTTTTCAATTCGATTGAAATTATGAATGTATTGAAGCAAGCTCATTCATTTGGGATGCAAAAAGGGTGAGGTTTACAGACTTCGTATCGACTTCTGGACACAGCGAAACCGCAGTCGACACAAACCAAAAGGAACATCAATTAAAATGTGCTGAAGGAGAAGGCAGGTGCGATGCTAACATCTGCTTGATGTCTGTGCCCACACATGAAGCCTCTCGCAGCTCAGGGCCAACAACCGACGAGAGAACAAATCCGGGGGAGCCAGGTACAGCTCATGTGGAAATGTGACAGAGTCAAGCTGCTCACCCGCTTCATTAAAAGTGCTCAAGCTTTTCCCTCACTTCCTGACAGCTATCGGTCCTGCGGACGAGACCAGGGATTCCGCTGTAAATGTTGAGGATTCACTGTTCACACAGCATTTAAATGCATTTATATTGTGAACCAATAGGTGTCAAATAAATATATGGCACACAGAGAAAAAAAAAAAGGTCTCAAATAAAGTTATTGACTTAATTTAGAATGAATTTTGGAAAAATAAATGAAAAAGGGGAAATAAGAAATATATTTTTGAACAAAATTATAAACACAAAATAGCTGTCTTCTTTTTATTGATACATGTAGATGAAGATAAAAAGATTTAGATTGGATAAATGCATAACATAACTTTTTTTTAAATTTATTTATTTTATTTTTAAAATGCATACACACAACCGAACATTCAAAAGATGTATATTTTTGGACTCTATTGAGGAAACCAGTGAGCCGGAACGAACATTTACGGTTAAAGTATTTGGTTCCCAAACGAATGAGCTTTATTCGGTCACCTATTGGGCATTTATGATTATTGCGATATTTCACGTCATAAATAGCAGTGAATAATATTCCTTGAATAACAAAATGACCTCTGCTTCACGAACATCATGATTCGACACACACAAAACAAACCTTTAAAAATGAATCATTGAATGGTAATGACGTCTTTATCCGGAGAGATTTCTTTTGCGTTTGAACGGTTCCTTCGTGCAGACTTGGCGAAGGATGCCCTGACTCAACCAATCCCATTAAATGACATTAGGGGACAAAAAAAAAAAAAAAAAAAAAGAGAAGGATGCAGAATACTTTTACCTTGATATAACCACAATGTTTTTTTTTTCATAAATAAATAACTTTTGTTTTGTAAAGACACTTTTGAAACAGTAGACATATCCTAGTTACCAAAGTCATTGAATAAACACCACCAACCATTGTTCAGCAAGTCGTAGAAGTCTTTTCATCAGTGCGAAAACGAACTGTTATTAATGTCCCTTGGTTTCAGTTTCATCTATCTTTATTCAGTTGTTGTCTTCATAATGTCTCATTTTGAAAAGAAAAATAGAAAAAAGGAACGAGTTCAGATTTGGGTCTCTTGTACATTGTCTTTGGAGCTGGCCCGGATTAGCAAAGGTTCGTGCACTGAGCTGTGTATGGAGTTGAGCGCAGACGCATGGTTGAACGCCGTCTTATAAGCATTATAGTGGTTGAGGTGCTCATGCTCTAAAGGAGGTAGAGTCAGATGGCCCTCCATGCCTGGACCCCCCGTCACGCAGTCCTCGTCCACATTGATGATCTCAATAGTGCGTGTGGGGGCGTGGTGGTTCTGCTGGTGGTGCTGCTTACGCATTTTGTAGAAGATAATGAGCATGACGGCCGCCATGAGCGTGATAGCCACGAAGCAGCCGATGATTATCTTGGTGGTTTTCATGACTTCGTCCAGGCCATTCAGCGCTCCCTCGGTGACGGTAACCGTGAAGGTTTTCTCCGTGGTCCTGGTGGAAACCGTGGTCCGGACGGTGGTGGTGGTGGTGGAAGTGGGCGATACGGCCTCCCACATTCCAGCCGACGTGGTCGGACCCACCTTGTGTTGCACGCCGGTGGTGAAGCCTTCGTTGTGTGGCGCCTCTATGGTTTCCACCGTCACCGTGGTGAAGTAGCTGAAGCTGCTGTTCTCCGTTGAGGATACATTAAGGGTCGCGGATGCTGTCGTGTTACCGGCGGAGTTGCTGACCATGCAAGTATATATTCCAGTGTCCTGCATGGTAACGTTGGTGAAGTTTAAAGTACCATCATTTAACACGGAGATTCGGACCTTGTACGCGCCGTGTGTTACTATGGAACCATTTGGTGTGATCCAGCTGACCGACGTCAGAGAACTGGCTCTACATTTTAACTCGGCAGCGCTTCCTTCGGTGACGTTTAAGTCAGTGGGCGGATCCACGATAACAGGGGCGTAGCAGTGAAAGTAGTTCTGGTCCAGCTCGCCAATATATCGCCCTTTGTGGTGGGACGGTGAGCTGCAGCGCGCACAGCAGCTCGTGTTGGCCGGCACCATTTCTTTAAGCCACCAACTTAACCAAAGTATGTCACAGTTGCAGTTCCACGGGTTGTGGTGCAAGTGCACCCTCTCCAGGTGGTGTAGCGGAGTGAAAAGGTCATGGGGCAAGAGGGTGAGGTTATTGTGGGCTAGGTTGAGC
Organism: Synchiropus splendidus; assembly: GCF_027744825.2. NCBI lineage: Eukaryota > Metazoa > Chordata > Actinopteri > Syngnathiformes > Callionymidae > Synchiropus > Synchiropus splendidus. The sequence continues at coordinate 16,031,482 of NC_071347.1, forward strand.
TCCACGAGCGACTGCAGATCATCGAATGAGTTCCTTTCAATGGTCTGGATCTGGGCATGCATCATCCATAGCTTTTGCAAATGGATCAGCCCTTTAAAAGAGCCCGGCCGGATGATGGATAACTGGTTCCCTGACATCTCCAGTTCATCCAGCTTCACCAAGGGGATAAGGTTGGGGATTTCTTTCAGGTTGCACATTCCGAGATTTAAGTAGCGAAGATTGCTTAGCCCTTCAAAGGCTCCCTCTGATATATACGAGAGCCGTTTGAGCTCCCCAAGGTCCAACCGTCGTAATGAGGACACTCTGTTGAAAGCATAGGAAGGAATACTCTCTATGGGATTATTCCTCAGCCACAGCTCCTTTAGTTTCGACAGGTACTCAAATGCCCCATTTGGGATGGTAGTGAGGCGGTTATCAAAAAGCTCCAAGGTATTGAGGTTGGCCAGTCCATTGAAGGCTCCCAGCTCAATCTTGCGTATGTGGTTTTTACTCAACTGAAGAATTTCCAAGTGTCTGAGGTGCTTGAAACTGTCCACCTTAATAACCTGGATGAGATTTTCTTGTAGATTCAGGTAGCGCGTGTTGGTCGAGATGCCATCTGGGACTTCTCGTAGGCCGCGACGGGTGCAGATGACTTTGCTGAACTGGTTGCTACAGGAGCAGACAGAGGGGCACGTCTGTGCGCGCACCAGTCCTGCCACTACCAGCAGCTGGAGGGCCAGGAGCAGCACAAATAAAGGGTCGGACAAGGCCCGGTTCCACCTAGGACCTCGCATCGTCTGCTGCTGCTGGGAGTAGCTCATCTTGTTTAACATTCATAATTCCATGACACGTCGTCCACTCTTTGGGAAGAGGATTTTGGCCAACTGGAATGACAAAGCAGACACAAAAAAATGAGTTATTCGTACAGAAATTCCGTGACTTTCATGAAATGAATCAATAAATCTTGATCAATATGGGCTCTACTAAAGGTGCTATCGGTGATGGGTTTATGAGGCTTCATGAAACAGCATCCTCATTTTCTGAGACCACAAGATGGCACTCTCTGCTCTACAATATTTTTCTAACCAACGGCGCCATCTATTGATCACAGAATATCAGGACACTGATCCATGAAGCCTCACCTGCCTATCACTAGGTGAAATCCATGACTTTTATAACAAGACTCAGAGTGAGGAAAACAGTGGCCAAATTGTACTTCACGGAGCATCTGTGCCATTATCTGAGCCAAATTCTTCGCAAGCTTGAGGGGCTCAAATAAAAATTCTGAAACAGAACCACAGATTATTGAACCGAGATTGCTCCTTATCGCTGTTAGCAACTGGGAAAACATGACCTTTGTACCTTTGTTAAAGAATGTCGAGCCACTCATTGCCCAAAGCTAACACAGCAGCTCAGAGAATTGAATGAACATACATGTACATTATGTGTTAATGTGAGGGGGTGGACAAAATCCTGCAAGCCCGATGTCTGGTCAGATTACAGCAGCAAGGGATGATTCCCACCGATGCATGCAGATGCATGGAACGGCAACATCCACACCTGCAGTGTTGTTTCTGGATTCAGGAATAATGAGGAAGAGGCGCGATGCTTCGGGGGCGATTACTCACGTGGCAGGCTTAGGTGGGGAATATCACACAAGACTGTCTTAAAAAGTGAAATATAGACAGAAACCGTGCACAGAACTTTCCATGTTTTACTTGGTTCATTCAGGTGAATTTTGACTGAATATATACATATTTTCACAGCAAATTGTTTCTTACATTTGAGGCATAAAAGCAATACAGAAAGTATATAATAATAATAATAATAATAATAATAATAATAATAATAATAATAATAATAATAATAATAATAATAACACGTTTAATTTTTTAGTTTCAATGAGATATTTTTCTAAATGTCTTATTTACAAAATGAAATTAATAATATTAATAACAATAAAAATAATGTGAAATTATAAACTACAATTACTTTTTGCAGTGTTATGTAAGAACAAATCATAGTGTTCATGTGGTCAGTCTAAGCAGATAGATCTGCTGGGCAGATAGATTCTCGTACGTGTCAAGAAAAGATTTACCACAAATGACTGATCAGATCTCACGCTGTGAGGTTCCTCTATTTTCAGCCTTTTTTTTTTTTTTTTTTTTTTAATACACCCCAATGTCTACCAAAATGTCGGCGTCAGCTTTAACAGCTTCAGCAGGCAGCACACCCACTGATCACAGGCTCCTTCCTGCTGGATACCAAGGCTTTCACAAACTGAGTTAGCAGTATGGAAGCAATCACTGAATAGTTAAACATGCTATCTCCAGAGGTTTTCACCAGAGACACACAGTGGCTCGGAATTTTACAAGGTCCAAGTCACAGGCTGAAAAAAAAATAAATAAATAAATAAAATAAAATATATATATATATATATATATATATATATATATATATATATATATATATGCAGAGTGAGTAGTACGCTGACTTTTCACTAGAGACACACAGTGGATCAGAATTACAGGCTGAGGTCCAAGTTACAGGCTGAAAACAATAAATAAATTATATATATATATATATATATATATATATATATATATATATATATATATATATATATATATATATATATATATATATATATATATATATATATATATATATATATATCCTTCTTTAGTGCATCAAAACTCCACTACAACAACAATACCACCACTACCATCACTACTAAGAAACATTTACCTATAACCGATGTTTAAGAAAAGAGCTGTTGGAGGCTGGAGTGACATTGCAAACTTGCGGAAAATATTCCAGTTTGAAAACGCAACAAAATCGTAGCTAAAGATCAGACTGCACTGTATAATAATATAGTCAGCAAAGCAATAAATCAATGCAATGGAAAGAGTGTCGAGTGGATCAGCCACCTTAAACCCACTGAACACATCATGCAGAACCATTCACTTGTTCCAGATAAGAAATTCAGCCGGCATGCGTCTTAGGTTTCATCACGTTGATATTGTTTCTGTGGCTGAATACGCAGGAAGGAGCTTGTTCAGCGAGGACATTTTGGTGCACAACAGTCACCGCTGGGTACTGTAGCGCTGGAGCCTACCATATTTTTGCATTATGAATCAGTCAGAAAAATGCATTATTTAGCAGAGGGTCTGGAGATTCTGGCGGGGCTTTACCCCCGTAAAATGGTGATGCCACTGGCTGGCAACATCCTCATAAATTCATCTCATGTCCCAGATCTTGTCTTAGCTGATGCTTCCAACTTTATACGAAGGACCGTCCGGGATGGTCGATGATGGATGGCTTCACCTGAGGCTCCAGTGCAGGCGAAAAGAAACACCTTCATTTTCATAAGGCTCGGCGCAGGAAGAATTACGGCGGAATGTAGAATAAGTACTTTTAAGATGGTCGGCATGTGTTCTATTCTTGAAAAAAAAAAAAAAGGAGGGGGAGGCAGAGAGGGAGCGAGAACCAGATTAATGAGATATAAATCAAATCAGGTCAGTTCTTGATAATGCCAGAAATCTTGCAACCGCTCCAAATATAAACCACAATCCTTTATGGATTTCAACGTGGGAGGGATACCCACCACATGCATCAAAAGCCATTTCCCTCTCCTTCCTCTCTCTTTGATAACGCTGAAGCAATGGAAAATCCAGATTTGTTCCATTCTCACTCTCATATTTCACTTTTTTTAAGTGCTTTTCTGCCACTATTTTGCGTCAGTTATACTCCACTGTGTGTTACAGAAAACACATGAGTGCAGCTGATCTGATGTAGCACTTGTGTGCACATACGATCAATGAGTGATATCTACATGATGTCAGCCAACAACATAGAAGTATGAGTTTGAATGAATAGATTTTTCAGGTCAAACATTTCATTAGAATATCATAAATACAGTGAATGGCTGATTTATTTTGAATTAATACGTACCTCAAAACTGAGCATTGTGCATCGATACTCTACAGAAAGAGACAGATTTACCAGAAGTTTCAGTGTGCTGAACTGCAAAATTGTGCTCCAATAATTTTGCTGAAATGACACTAATACTGCAACTACTACTAATAATAATAATACAAGCTTTTAAAAAAAAATAAATCCAGATTAGTCTCTCATAGGGCTCTATGATAAAATTAAAAATGAAAAAAAAAAAAAAAGAGATGGATTAACTCTGAGTGTTCAAGGGTCATTCTGGGGTGCAGAAATTATTTGGATGCTGGTTATGTAATTCATATCCAACTCCATTTTTATGAGCAGAGGTTTTAGTATGAAGCAATATGATGCAAGCTGAAACAATTTACTTCCAAAATTTTACTAATAGATTGTGTTCTTACAGTGTTATTATACTACACGAGCCTTCATGAAACTGTGTCGTCATTCTCAGAGCCCAGTAGACGGACCTATATTTCCAAAAATCTTTTCCACAAATCAGAATTGAACAACTGTTTCAAAGAAACCCCACATGAATTTCAAACCAAGACTGTCCTCTAGTGGGCTCCCAAAAAGGATGTTTCATGGAGCATCATCAGCCCACCAATATTGAACCATATTTGGTAGGTAGATGAGGTTTCATGACACAACAGTGAAGGATTGATGAAGCTTCATGAAACAGTGTCCTGATTTTCAAAGACCACCAGATGGCACTGTCCGCTGTAAAATTTTTGGACTTGAATGTTTGGAAACCTCACTTCTAATCCAAGAGCGCCGTCTAGTGGCCTTTGAAAATGAGGACCCAGTTTCATCAGCCCTGCAATACTGTTTCATGATACTTCATCTACCCGTCACAAGTCGTGACACTAACATGCCATGCAAGGAGACGCTTGCTGACTATTTGATAAAAATGTCTGAGGGTTTGTCTGTTTGAGACGTAACTGACATGTGGTGACTAACTGTCAGCTGCCCACGAACAGTTCTCAGTGGAAAACGCAGCACACAGCGAGGCTCGTCTGATTGCTTCAGTCTTACCCAAACTGAGTGAATGAATAAAGAGGCATTCCCCACTGCAACTCGATTTCTGCCTTTTGTTTTTGCCAGCCAAGTGCGGCAGACACGCTGGGTACTTAGCTGCTAACTATCAGAGTGAAACAAACTAACAGCTGCTCTTCTGCCCACAGCCTGACATCCTTCCACTTGCTCACAGCTTGCTGTATCATCCAAAACAAGATGGTGAGATGAATCTGATTCATTTTACAAACACGTGCTCAGCCAGCGATCACAGCGCAGAAATCTGAATTTAGGAGGAAAAAACTGGAGTATGAATGTGAGTCTTCATTCTGTGTTACGTCACTGAATTCAAATTCAGAACAGAGTCAAGCCGCCGAGCTCAGCGCTGCTTTTGGTTAACAATGAGGAAAAAAAAAGAAGCGTCTGTCTCTCCTTCTAATTCATCTCTCTGCTGAGGAGAGTGTCACTGGAGCCTGGTGAGGACAGTGCATCATTACTGCAGGTCGTCCCACTTCTATACAGGTGCTGGTCACTTCTGCCGAGCCGCAGAGCAATTTGCCTCTCATCTGAGTCAGAGCGCGACCCCCAGGCGACACATCCTCCCTGATTAATGAGGCACAGTAATTTCAATTGGCCTCTTTGGCCAGAAGTGCCTGACCAAGAGACCCGTTCGGTGCCACGGGCCTCAGAAGCAGAGAGAAGCAGCGTTTTGACGGGGGTTTTTTGTTGGCTAAAATCACATCAGGAAAAAAAGCGGGATGTGTGTGTGCTAAACTGCAAAATAATGTTCCAATAATTTACAATGAATTTTGCTGAAATATGACTACTACTACTACGAATAATAATAATAATAATAGTAATACAAGCTATATTACATTTTCTATGTAAAATAAATGATCAAATTAAAAAGAAAAAAAAAACGATGGATTAACTCTGAGTGTTCAAGGGTCATTCTGGGGTGTAGGAATTATTTGGATGCTGGTTATGCAATTCATATCCAACTCCATTTTTTTGAGTAGAGGTTTTAATATGAAGCAATATGGTGCAAGCTTGTGATCACTGAAACAATTTAGTCCCATTTTTTTTTTACTAATAGAAGGTGTTCTTACAGCGTTATGATACTTATATATATTTTTTGTGGTCATAAATAATACTCCTTAACACTTGAATGAACCAAGATGAGATCAGGATAATATTGAACAGAAGCTTTTATCCAGTTTTATCCAAAAACTGTTTTCTTTTTTACATCTACCAAGCTACTTACAAGAGAAGAATGTACGTTTCTGTAAAATCCCTGCTGGCGTAGATTGTTTCCAGAAAGAAAAGACATGTGAATTGACTACCCCTCAAGGAACCGTATAGTCTGTGATACTGCTGACATTCTGGTGTCTGGAGGAGGTCAGGGTTACGATGCATCACATGGAGTCTGACAGCTCCAACGCAAAGGTCATCCTGAGGTTAAGAAGAGGGAACACTGGGTTTAAAAAGCCCATGAGTTGGTCGGGGAGTCTGGGACTCATGAGTGGAAATACATGCATAAGAAATGCTTAGATATATGCAAACCAGATACAACACCACAGGCAACTATTTCGCGAATCGTATTAGGCTTTAAGTCTGGCGGGATTCGAGAACATAAATCAATTCCTTCGGCTTAATTGACTTCAAATGCCAGTGGAATCTCTTTTGATTGTTTCTAGACAGCAAGTGCTTGTTTAGTGATTTGCTCAGTCAATGTCGTCGGTGGCAAACAGTGCTATCTGGACACCTCAGTTCCACTTCTCTGAACATAGGAATGATTTTCAGATCGTGCCGGCATGTACAAGGACACGTGCTCGTAACGTCTCCCTGATGGATGTGTGCGTTTACCTGCGGAACACCGGCGAGGCGAGCGGTCGACAGGAGATCTTTAAAAACAAGGCTCGCTATTGACAGTCAGACAAGCTGAGTCTAATCTCTAATAAAAGATGCTGGATGAGTCATTGAGCATCGCCACCAGGAGGGCTTTAGTCCTCCAGAGGTGTGGAGGAAAATGGAATAAGAATAAAGCCACCGGAAAAAAAAAAAAATCTCATATAATGAAATATTCAGTGAAGTGAAAGCTCATTCATTATGCATAAAAATAGGAATTATTATGACGAAAAAACAATGATATTTTGGTATGAGGTCGGCCATAGTTTAATGGACAAAATTCATTTGAAGTTATATGAGCAATCTCCAATAGTTACCTTGTTGGTCACTGACATGTTCCTCCTTTGTCCTGAGTGTTTTGCTTCCAGACTAACATTTTCCCTGAGCTTCTCTCCGACAGGAATAAAAAAACCCAAAACAAACTGAGGTGCCTTTCTTTATTTTAAGTCACAAACTCTCATCGTCTCAGGAACATTAGTATATATATATATATATATATATATATATATATATATATATATATACATATATATATATATATATATATATATATATAATGACAATAAGTCTAAGTCAACGCAACAGAACCGCTATATATATATATATATATATATATATATATATATATATATATATATATATATATATATATATATATATATATATATATTTTTTTTTTTTTAATGAATGTGTATTCATTTACTGATGATGTGGCTTTACGCTCAAAACTTTATATATATATATCTTCAGAGGAGTGTGTATGGCACAAATGGACGGGTGAAGATGTTGGGAATTTCTGGACTTATTCACTGGCATGAAAGATAAATTAAGACTGAAATTACATTGATCTTCTATAAAGTACACACCATGGCAGGTTTCAGGGCAAATTGTCAGCCAGGATAGCTATTGTGCTGTGAGGCTTCATGTTCTACGAGTGTAAGCAAAGGCTTTGAAGTAAGATGTCACATTATTCATTGGCTACGTTCGCACTATTAACCAGCACAACAAGTTTAAAAACAACTTGAAGTAGTTTTTAAGCTGCTGCATTACTGACATGCTCCAGTTGGAATGAAGCGCTGTCCAGTCTTATGTAGCAACTCTGTAACAACAATCTAAACAAATAATAATAACACAATAATGACACATTTTGTCTCACTAAAGTTGACTTTTTGAACTTATTTTGCTAGTTCTGAATAAAACGTGGGCATGAATGACACTGATCTCACCTGCCAACTCAATGTCTTCTTAAAATGGGTCTTGTCTTCCTCATTTTAATTCCCATGGATCCATAATGTCGGTCCTGAAAACAAAAGAGAAGCGGTTCATTGTTTCGTGTGGCAATGTGATGGGGTCGGACTCGATTAAAAAAATTAATTAATAAATACATGTGTTATGATTAATTAATCGCGATTAATCGCATTTAATATTTGACACCAGAATGGTCCAGTTGAATCTGTACAATACACATATACAATACACAAATGCTTTGCTGCATTAAGTGCACAAGCCTTCGTTTTTACTTTTGTTCATTGGTTTTCTTCAGCAGCCTTTGAAGTATTGAAAGGGGGCGGGGCCTATCACATGACAAAGACAACCCCTCTCACCAACACTCCCCAGGACAAATAAAGTAAACTTACATTTGATTTTTTTTTTCCGTAAAAATAAAACATATAAGTGGATAAAACACGAAACAGGGTGACGTAAATTCAACAGGTTCACTTCATCCAGAGGTCTCTGCTGATGCTGGCATTTCTGTGACTTTAACAATCCAACCAGGAGAGCGTCAGAGTGAGCAGCCATAAGACGCCTTCGAAAACCCACACACATGCAACGGCACAGTAAGATAAGGCCAGAAAACGGAGGAGACCCTCTGTGCTGAATAAATGATGGGGGACAAAAGCACACAGAGATATAACTCCTCATCGCCACCATCGTCCATTAGTGCAGCGCTGCAACAGTCAGGCCTTACAAGTCTGTTTGATCAATTGTAACACTATTGTGAGGATCTGCCACGGCCGCAACCTTTGCTGCAAGATAACGCCCTGCTGAATCAACTCATTCATGTGGAGCATTTGAGGTTGTTTTGAATTAAGATTGCAAACCCTCAAGGTTCTGTGGAGACAATAACACTGATGTCCCGTATTTCTATCGCACAATGTCAACATACGCGGAGTCGCGAAACTGGAGCAGCAGCTGCTTTACTCCTCTGTGAGAGTACGCATGGAAACCATTCAAGCACAACATTCAGATGCAGTTTGCACGTCTCTGCGAGGCCACTTATTCCATTTATAGGCGCCTCATTTCCTAAATATACGGCACAATGAAGGGTGGAATTACTCATCGCACTGCTTTTGTTCCCCACTGTTTTTAGAGACACATCTGGTAGGATTATTTAGAGGAGCTTGTCTTCATCATGAATTAAAACAAACATCGTGCATATTCGAAACAGTTTTTTTCATACAAAATATTTTCAGCATTATTTAAAGATTGAAAAGGGAAAGATGTAAACTGAATCCTGATATGAGCAGAAGGAAGCAGTTGTTTATGGCTTCGACATTTTGGCTCAATTTTGAAACAGTTTTAAATTATTTTGCTAGTGGACAAACAGATGCTTCTACTCCTTAGCGGCTGGAGGTTAAATACATCATATGCAAGACATATTTAGATGCTGTGTAGGTACAGAGTGTGTACTGTAAATTGCGGACAAGAGAGTGGACAGGAATATTACCACTAAATTGAAGAAGGAAAATTGATGTTGTTCATACATAAGCCGCACCAGTGAGTAAGGGCGCAGTGGTGGCGTTGAAAGGTCAGTGGTGCTCGCGGCTTTTAAAAACTAGTTTTGAAAACTGGGTCTAGCATGGAGACTGACTCAAGAAAGAAACTGAGCAATGTTCTGAACTTAAATCATGAACTTCTCGCATATTTTATTTACATTAAAGCGCTCAAAATGCGCTGTTTTCATCCTCATATCTGAAGTTCCGACACCACAGCCGGTCTCAGCTGCTGCTTCTTGTCTCGGGTCCTCCAGGGTATCGGTTCTGTTGGACGCAAACAGCGCTTTTTGAACCCGTTACGTAAATAATATGCTTGTGATTTCATCTGTGTGATGTGACGGGGCTTAATATTTGGCCAGCATGATGCTCTTCAGCCTGTAAAAAATCCATATATTAGCTGCGTCATTCTGTAACCTGCAGGGTTCAGACCCTCAGAAAAAAAAAAGTAGCGGCTTATAGCCCACTTCCTGGTCATTGTGATTGGCTATTGCTTTCATTTCCCAAGGCAGAAAAATCTGAATCAACCTCTCAGAAACAGTTGTGCACCGCAAACACTTATTCATTCATAGCCAAAACCTGTGCATCAGTAGACAAACTTTGTGGTCAAAAAGTGCCACGACGTGTTCGGACATCAGGACATAAGCTTACATTAGCTTTTGCAATACATTTTTTCGCGTGGTAGAAAATGCAACCAAATCCTTCATTTGAAGTTTAACCACCTCTTTAAAAAGTTTCGGAAAATCCGGACACATTTTGTACTGACACTAGGCCTCCACACAGAGGTACGTACCTGGTGCCAGAGCCCTCAATCTCTGCAAGAAATGATACATGAGATCTAGAAGAGGATGATAGTTATGATTGAAAATGCTTTGCCATTGTAATCATTATCATCCTTGTTATTATCTACAACATCAATATTGCAGCACTGGCACACAAATTACACACACACACACACACACACGTCCCCTCGGGCCTCCTCCATCTAAGACAAGACTGCATCAATGCATTTCCCGAGCCTGATTCAACTCCTTATTCATAATGTGTCTGAAAGATTTATGGACTTTTTAATTGAAAGAAAAGTATCACACTCATAGCTGACCGTTCAATCTGTCAGGCAAAGCTGTTATGTTACTGGCACTTGATGTATGCATATCTGCTAGCACCAAAAAACACACCCTTCATCTCGCCACACATCACCGCAGTACCCCTGTCTGCTTCACCACCAAACTGTGTAGCGTTTATTGCATCTAAAAGACACGGCTGGCATATCAATACGGTTGTCATGGGAATGTGCAATATATCATGCACCTCTTCCAGACTTTATCGCAGCCATGAAATAACGACTTTAAAGTTGAGGTGAGTTTCAGTGAAATTCATCATTATAAACCTTCTACTTTGTATTTTTCAGAGACAGAAAAAGAGCATGTTTGTTAAAGGCGTCTTATAAATACGGCTTCAAACTCCCTCTGTAGATGACGCCGTCTTTGACCTTTGGGTCGCACTGCATCACCTATTGAAAATGGCCAGAAATGCATGTCAGGATATATCAATTGGCGTGCGCGGCTACTCGTTCAATTAAGTTCCCGGGTGGGGGTGGACGGTGGGGTTTGAGTGCAGGCTCCCAAAGGAGCAGTAAGTGCTGAAATCAGCTCAGCTGCGCCTGCCATTTGTCATTATCTAATGGCAAATCTATCCGCGTCTGGTGGGCTTCTCCTGCCAAACCACATCAGGATGGGAGCAGACAGATGCAAACAAGCAAACCGTAGGTGGCCACATGAGGAAATGAAGAGAACGAAATATATATGTATTAGTGGTGGGACTTCAACAAGTTATTTGTGATAATAAAGGCATTGTTTTAATTTAATTTAACTGTTTGTTGTCCAGACAACAGGGAACCTTTGTAAGTGCAGGAGTTCCTGCTCCACTGATCCCACTGATGCACAAGAAACGTGGCAGCTAGGTTGAGAACAACAACAACAAACATGGAGGAATCCCTGAACAAAAGCAAACAAAAGCATCTGTTTTCTTTTGTTCAGGGATGTTTTTCACTACACAGTGACCAGGGTTTCCACTGCTCTGAATGGACTTGAAATTCTTATAAAACTGAAATTCTTATACAAATATTTTCAAGACATTAAAAGAGCTTTAGTTTAAATAAGGTGATATAAAAACTTGAATGTAGCCACCATCGTGATTTTGTCAAACTGATGCAAAATAAACAATATTTTGTTATTTAAATGTATGTATGGGTCCATCATTTGATTCAGTAATATACCACATTCATTCAAATTGAAAAATGTGGCTTCTTGTGGCAAATGTTCTTATACGTATATATATATATATATATATATATATATATATATATATATATATATATATATATATATATATATATATATATATATATATATATATATATATATATATATATATATATATATTTATTTATATCCACAATAAAACTTGTCGGCCCTCAAATGCTATCCTGAGGGGAACCTAATCGTCCCCAAGTTTCGTACAGCCTGCAGTTATGAAATGGACAATTGTAGTTTGGAATATATTCCAAATCATTTCATCATTCTGAGTATGAGTTGTTGTCAGTGTTGGTCAGTCAAAACAATGAATCTGCTTTAACGTTATTAAATATTGTCTACCAACTATGACAGATGAAATGGGTTGTTTTTTTACTTAATATTTATGTGTTCACAGCTATTTCCAATGGACTGATGATTCTGAGTCTATGGTGGGACATTTGTCAACTGACACACTGTCACTCATAGTGGCCTCAGCAGCACAGTACAATAGAGGTTTCATGAAACAGTGTCCTGATTTTCAGAGCTCCCCAGATGACACTGCTTATTCTTCACATCACTTCTGAACCAAGAGCGCCATCTATTGACCTCTAAAAATGTGGACACTGTTTCATCATGGTTCGGGTTTGCATTAAGACTAGGTTTAGCTAGGGTTGGCTGGGACTGGCATTTTGGGAACGGTCCATTAGAGTCTTCTCCAGGTGATACATAGATGGATGGATGGATGGATGGTTGGGTGAATGGATGCTTAAATAGACAGATAGATAGATAGATAATCTTCATTTCAAAGCAATGTGAGGTTCCACTACAACAGTCATTCAATGCAAATAATTACTGAGATAAAGATAGTCATCCAGTGGCCTCAGAAAATGACAACAGCTTTTAATTTTCAGATTTCATAAAGAGGTACTTCTGAAAAAAACCCCAAAAAACAAAACAGAAACAGTGATTTTTATTATTATTATTATTATTACTGAAAATGTCATTTCTAGCAGGCGCTAAACCAGATTAAAAGCTTTTTTAGTGACTGCTGTTCATCAATAATGTCTTCATATAATGCAGGGGTGAGTACGTGGAATTCACTGTGAACCCTTACATCCAGTCTTTCCTCTTGCTCAGAAGTGACACAGGTACAGCGTTGAAGCAATTTCAAATGAAATCGGTGGTTGTCGCTCCGTATAATTGGCACGCTGGCGCAGCAAGAAAACTGCTTAAATTGCTTCATATACTTCCTTTCAAGATGACACAAAACAGCGCTATCTACAAGTCCAGTGGGATTATAAGGCCTAAGAGCGGAGCGCTAGCCACTAAGCATGAATCAATAGAGACTGCAGTGTCTACAGATGTGCTCGACACATTATCCCAACCTGTTAACATGAAGCTCACGAGGTGGCTGCGGAGGCTGCAGCATGCAACCAGAAATACTGCCTCAGCAAAGGGATGCCACACAGAAAGTCAGCGCACAGTGAATTAGTGTAATCAGGGGAGATATGGAATTAATATGTCTGATTAAGTGGCTGGCTGAATTATCATTTGGAGCCCAATGAGATTTGTCGCTGAAAAGAAGGATGTGAGCAGCTTTGTGGATGGGTGGATACATTCCGCAGCAGAGGGGAGACTATGTGACTTAAAAGTGCGGCTGTCACTCTTTATAATAATAAATAAAATAATATAATAATATAAACTATGAATGTATATAGTTATTGTATAATAGACCACCTCTTTAAGGTTTTTGTATGCACATATTTGATGGATTCTTAAGACGTAGTGTACAATTCAGAAGTTTAAGGAGATTATTTGAGAGCGTTTTGGGTCACAAGATAAATTCAACTCCAATATTTATTTTCCTCTCGGATTAAGACTTGTATAACCATATAGTTTCCTCGCATTAAAATCATATTTTTAGTGTTTCCAGTCATCAATTTATGTCTAGTTAAAGCCTCACATATGGGGACACATATAAGCCCCATTAAAATGGCTGATGCTTCAGATTCCCATCAGGGCTACAGTCTGGTTTCAAATAAGCTATTTTGGTGAATAGAGCCAAGGAGCTTCATTCCACCGCTAACACTATCGCTCAATGTTAAAGAAGAAATCCCTGGAAAAAAATTCCTGGATCCTGATGGTGATCTGTCCATAACTTTCCAAGGTATCTTGAAGACAGAAAAAGCAAGGAAAACTAAGTAAAGTAGCAAAGCCTCCAAGCTCTCAATATAGAGAGAACATAGCGTGTCTCTGAGACACCACAGACACAGAGACCACTCCAGTCACAAGGACCAAAAACAACCTTGAAATGCAATTCTAGCTGTTCACTAGCTGTCAACTGTTTTCCATCTCTGACCTTGATGTACTTTTTTAAAATTTTGTCTGACTATTTAGGATGTAACAAAACATCCCACTCATGCGTGGGACTATTTTAGTGAAGAAAATGTGACACCGTGGACAGTTTTGTCCACACACTCATACACACTCATACAGACACTGCTTCGCACTGTAAATTACTGGACACACAAATGAGTACTCGCTCTACAGACACACACGTTTGTTTCTCTGTCTCTGTGAGGACCGCTCATCACGTTACAGCGTGACAATCGTTCTACGGTTTTTCATGGATCAGTTCATCGGTCTTTTCTTTGCTAGTGGCATTTGGTTGGCACTTATCGGGGCGACAGAACCTTGTCACTAGTCCAGGTTGAATATAAATTTGATGTACAGCATTCATGTATTGTGTCTACATCAGCTGTGTACAGTTTAGCTACAGCTGGAAATGTTGTCCAACTCAATAGATATACATCAAACTATTTCTGTTTTGCGTATTATCTGGGTCCGAAGGATCTTTTATTTTCAAAATCCTTTTATTTTGAAAAATGACCGGATTCTCTCGGTTAAGCCTCGGTCACTTGAGAGCCAAAATGTAACCCACAAGCTCACGAAATGAGTAGGAAATAGCCGTTTCTTTGCGAAGGAGAAAAGGCTCAGTGAAGAGACAGGAGAAGAGCCAATGACTTCCAAGAAGAAGAAAGTTTTTTCACAAACAATACCAGGAGTCGTACTTGAAATATGGATTTATCGTGACCGTCTGCTATCACTCCCACATGGTACTGTCTCGTTGCAGAGAAACAAGCTCTGGGCTCCCATTGATTTAACAATATGGTGATTTAAAAATTTCCTGCGCTTTGTATTTGGTTTTGTGGTGTGGCTGTATGCTATTTTGAAAGCAAGTTTAAATGTTACCATCGGCACTGGTCGAGAGGAGGAGAGTTTGTGATTCTTCGTGGGCACAGAAACATGCAGTGGCTTTATCTTCATACCACTTGGGCCACGTTCTGGTTGTCAAGCGTTGACCGGTCCGCGGTGATAAAAAGGTTGGGGACCACTGATCTAGACCATGGTCTTGGTTTTGCTGGCTGTATTTTTTTCAATACAAAACCAGGTGACAGCCCGACAGAGACGCTGTGATTTCTACTACCTTGACCTACATTAGGTTTTCATAAATCGGGGTTAACTATGTGTGAGAATTCTGAGCTGCTGTGGCTCCAGAAGAGACAAAAATGTGTCCCTTTCCAACTGGAAACCTCGTCTTTCGGGAAAAATATCAATGCAGATGACAAGTCTTTCCAGGCTCTGCATTATTGATCCCATGATGCTTTGCCCAAGCAACATGAATGTACTTTGTAATAGTGACAGAAAGCCAACACACCTTCATTACTGTGTTTACTGCAGTACTACAGTATTTGTCTTTTGCAATACAGTGGTGCCTCGGTTTTCGAACGTCCCGGAATTTGAACAAATCGGAATTCGAACAAAAAATTCAATTTTTTTGCTTCGGATTTCGAACGAAAATCCACAACTCGAACGCCCCCGAAATAAGCCGGAAAAACGTGCGTGGACCGATCAGTTGACCCACGACTTGCTTTGTTATTGTGTATAACGCAGCCTCTGTATGCAGACGTGTCCCGTTAGCTACATTTACTGGCTGTTTTTTCTTCATATTGAGGTGTAAAACTCTCCGCACTGGACCGTGGTAGAGTGTCACAGGGGAGGTGCTCGCTCTCCACACCTCCACTCCAGGGTTTGATGTCCTGTTGTGGGCTGGAGCTGGGACAGGGATGAGGCGAGTCTGGGACAGAGCGTGACTTGGTTTATGACTTTGTCACAGCCAAACTGCACAGAAGCGCACATTCAGAGCTGGACACGCACCGGGCACCTCTTCACTTCTGGAGAGACGTCACTCACTCGGCAACCCCTCCCACATGCAGCGGCCACACACATAGAGGAACAGCGCACCTGCAGCAGACACTCTACATTCACTCCTACAAAAGACTATTTTAAGGCTTGGAACGCATTATTTCTTTTTCCATTCATTGTAATGGGAAAAATCGATTCAGATTTCAAACAAATCGCTTCTGGAACGGCCGCCTGGAACGGATTGTGGTCGAGAACCGAGGCACCGCTGTATTACATTATATGGTTGAAGGAATAAGGGAGGAACTCAAAGACGTACTGTTTTAAATTTACATTCAGGCGAACAAGGACATGGTTTGTGAATGAGGGAAAGACAGGGGGGAAAATGACCAGCGTAGTTTCAGGAGACACACGGAAGGAAGATGAAAGACAGGGACTTCATGGCTAGCAGAAGAAAGAGAGGCGCAAATTACAAGTAAGAAAGCTCTTGAAACGTCTGACCCTCAAATGAAAGGCTGGCAAAGTCTCTGAAGAAAATGCATCAGAAGCAATGTCATGCTGCTGTTTCGATATGTGATGGATAAAAGTAAGAGCTGCTATACAAATCATTGGAAGCACAACAGATTAATGTTACAAAAAGGAGCTAATTTCCTCAACTTTTTAAGAAACAAATGGGTGATCATGCATTTTGGAGGGTAGAGAATGCAGAATGCTGAAACACTGCATGGGGACATGAGAACCCACTGCGAAACATTTGAGGTTTGACGAAAAAAACGGTTGGAAATATTTCAAGTTCTGAAACCAACCCTTGAAATTTTCATGAGTCATTTTGACACATTTCACTTTTTCAATATGATGCATGGATCAAGTTTTCGAAAACGACTTTTTAGAGTTTAAAGTTTCCTTGTTTCTCAAATAAATATCTAAAGACGAAACAGTACTGGGATCCAGACAGTCTGAGGTCAAGCATTACAATTATTTTCTTGCGACTTTTAAAATTAAATGGCCCAAAAACACTTGAATATATAGTGTTTACTGCATACATAAAAGGTTTATAACCTTTTTATTCTAATAATGATGACTATTAATATTTTAATTGTAATATTCTCTTTATCCAGTACCTTTCATGAGAGTGTGGCTGCATTGTTATGATCTTAATATATATATATACATATATTTGCATGTCATGGATCAGATGGATATTTGTATGCCGTCATCGCTAACCATTTTCAAGCAACAGTCTTTTGAAATATCAAGGTTGAATATTTCATATATTCATATATATATATATATATATATATATATATAAAACAAAGAGATCAAATAAAACACCAGACTACTGCTGTGGGCCTCAAAAACCTGGAAGATTCATTCCCACACCTCTTCCCATTGGGCTCCATGACAGCGATCCTAAGCGGATTTAAAATGCAATCTCAGGATAAAGGGGCGTATTCATCGCAGGTATCAAGACTAAAAATGTACCGTTGGGAGATTTCCCTCCTATAAAAATGTACGTTGTTAGTACGACAGACGAAGATTAATACATAAGGAGGTGATAAGATGAGCATGTAGATTTCAAAGGATTTATGGGGGAAGCGTTAAAAGGTTGGCAGTGTAATATCATTCAGGAGTTGGTGTTCAATTCTCTTCACACAGCGTGTCAAAAGAAAGTGTGGCTTTAAAAAGACCAAGACAAAACAGTCAAGTTCGGATGGATTTCTCTCAATCAGCATAAAAGCATATTGAGAAATGAGTCGCTGTTGACAAGGCCTAGAACCTAGAAGCGCCTCACTCTCTGCCAACACAGCCTTTAGATTTGATAACTGGCAGCGGAGGTTTTTGCCAGCCTTGACTGCACAGGAAGGAATGTCTCATTGTAGAAAAGATCTGTCGTTTCCCTCTGTGCTCCCTGCGCTTCTAAAAAGCAAGAGCAGGGAGCCACACTGGGCGTAGTTGAGCAAACTTGGCTCTGCTCTGTCTTCTTGTCCCTGAATGATCTGGAGAAATTCTCATTAGAAACACTTCCCTACACTACAGAGAGCCTTCTTCAAAAGCTCATAATTTGAAGCATGGTTTGGCACCACACTCCTTTACTGAAGAGAGAAACACCGAAGGCACAGTGCGATATATACAACAACCAAGGCTTGAGCGACGGATTTTGTGGGGTCCAAAAAATAAAAATGGAACTTTTTGGAGTCTCAGAATGCATCTAGAAAAAGAATAGCACCGTGCATTTATTTCTCTTAGAGGTGCTTTTCTACCCAGTAGTCGTTTTTTAGATCATTTACTGCATTGCCTTATGACCTGTACCACATGATCCCGACTTCTATCACAGCAGGAATCATTTCTTATTCTTTTCCTTTCCTCGGAAAAGTAGTTTAACCCCTCATATGCCATAGTAGCAAATTTTGTAACCAGAAACATCACTGCAGTTATTCAAGCCAAGCTGTAAATAAGGTGCCTGATGTAGCTAGTGCATGTCAAAGGCAGGTGGTGGACACCTATATCTTCAATCTGAATGACGTTTGTGGGCATGTTATAGTTTGAAAACTCAGATTTTGAAGAAGAATATTTAGTCTGCGATGAAGACATTTCGTGTCAAACCACTGCTAGAAGCGGTGGATGGGGGTGGGAGGGGTGGATTGGTGCTTGCATGTCATGGATCAGATGGATATTTGTATGCCGTCATCGCTAACCATTTTCAAGTAACAGCCTTTTGAAATATCAATGTTGAATATTTCATAACCCTTATGGAGTCAAGTTCCAGGTAAAATTAACAGATTTCTTCTTCATCTTATTCGTCGTCTTTGTCCGTCTTCCCACAGCCTCCTCCACTACAACCTATCTCGATCATCCTTCCTGGTTACGTGGTGTGTACATCATCCACCTGTGTTGTTTGTCTTTGTCTGTGTTGGTAGAATCTATGTCAGAAAATGCTGGCGTGATCCTCATGTGACTGGCTGTTGCCGCGTGTTGCAGGAGGTCTGTGTGGCATGAATGAAAGAGTGCCTGTGCAAAACCTTGTTGGGACATTGCCAATGAGGCTAAATGGCGTGAGATAGGTCCTATTTTTTTGCATTTTCCAAGCAAAAATACATGCATTTAAATAAGCAAAAAAAAACTGCTGACTTGGCAAAAACTGTTTTGCACACTTGCAGCAATGGCAGTGACACAGTTGAGTAACCACATGGAAGGGAAGACTTGGAAGTGCTTTCTCTCTCTCTGAGTAGAGCAACGCCATCGGGTGAGGATATTTATTTTTCATCTGTTGATGGAAGCTAAGCAGCACTGCGCAGCGCCCCACTGGAATTACTGACTGAAGAGATATCCTCCTGGGCTCCCGTCTCCCTTCTCCTTCATTCTACCATCCACGTTCACTTTCTATCTTCCCCCTTTCAGATCTTCACCAGAGAGCTGCCACACTCTCTCTGGGAGAGGAGAGCGGAGGAGAAGGGGTGGAAAAAAAAGGAGGAATCAGCTCATACTCAATGGTATCTCTGGCTGTCTCGGAGTCAAATTCTATTCACTCGGCACGGTCCACATCCGCGCAGAGGCGGACTCCTTCTTAGCTCCTCCCAGGGTTTCCTGTCTTTATGTGGTATGCACAGCTTCTTTTCCCAGCCTTCCTCATTAACAGGATTCCCATCGCACACCAGAGTCATTAAAGGAGCCACTTGTCCTCCCCCATCCCCTCTAGTGTTTTCCTTTCATCGTTTGATTCCTCTGTTCAGATGAAGCGACCGTGCGAATGTCTTGGCTGACACCTTTACTCCACATGGACCCGGAGTGAAATATTGGGTGGCGGAGAAGTTGGGCTTCATAAGCTTGCAGAAACCTTTGCGTGGCCTGTTCCACGCATCACTTTTGTTGTCTTGGGAGTCCACGGAAGCCTTGCTTCCTGCTCCCCATTTCTCTTAATGAACAAAGGTGTCAAGTGCATCCTTACATGCCGTTCATTTGGGAGGTTCACCACAGCTGCAAAAAGTCACGGGACTAAAAATAGGTGCGCTGAGGAAAGTATACATAGCAATGATGTGAATAGGGTTTCGACCAGCAAAGTAAAAGCCCAGTGTCATTGCAGGTTCTCAGGACATATAAAAGTTGTTTCAATATCATAAACAAAAGTTTCAACACAGAAAGTGTGGCTTTATGAAATGGATAAAGAGGCATAGAGGAAGAGTTCTGGTCAAGGATGATTCTAAATACGCGGTAAATCCACAGTACCGGAGGAGCAACGGCAGAAATATACAGTACAGTATGTATGTTCTCAGTCCAAGTTAAACAGCCACGTTCATTCCCAGCTTGTGTTGCAACAACATAGAACACAACCATAATATCGCTGTCAGCCCATCGTAACTACGTACGTCAAAAATAGCGCAATCCATGAAATCAAATTCAGCCCTCCCACGCACCAGCTTTTTCTCTACAGTCACCGGTCTTCCTTCTGTCTCATCCAATTATGCAGGCATTGGATGGGGACAAGGAATGCTGACAATGCAGTCTATGAAAAAAAGAGAGGATAAAAAGAAAACAGCATCGATTAGAGTCCAAAGTACACATTGGATTATTTATTTATTATTTTATTTTCCCAAATGCTAAAATAAATAACGGTGCACTCAACTAAATAAGCTATTTTTATTGCTGTATGATGTGATAGAAAATAATAGAAGGAATATGCTCATAAAATGTCATTATTTGTAAGAGTACAAATATGTTTGATATTAACTCAGTGCTTTTGCAGGTTATTAGAACATTTCAATGCTTCACAGAAGGCGAGTGAGAAAAAAAAAAGCAGTGTGCCTCTATTTTGGTCATTTTGTCATGGCTGCCAGGTCGGATCACATGGGCAAATGTGAGTAGAAACAGCTTTTGAAGTGGTAACATATTTCGTTTTCATTGATGTTTTCTCATAGGAAGTTGCATAGATTTACAATATTTACAAGTTATGCTTAACTGATGATTTGGTAGCAAAGCAACACAGTCATAAATATCCATTGTTCTTTCTACAATTTGTCTGGTTGCAACCACAAACCTACATTTATTTATTGACAAATTCTAAAGTATTCAACCCTCTTGCGTCAAGACTTTGTGGGCGTACCTTGCGCTTGACTCAGCCATCTGAGTCAAGTGACCAAGTGACTCAAATGTTTCCCTGTCCTTCATGGCACGACAGCTTATGCTCAGTCAGATGAGGCAGAGTCTGGAGTCTTTAAGGTCTAAAAAGTTTCCCGAGATTCCACATAATTTGTCTGCAACTATTTTCCTATCAACCCTGACCAACATCAACACCATTGATTTATGCTGCTGCAAACGTTTCTTGCATTTATTATGCTCAGTCAGATGAGGCAGATTCTGGAGTCTTTAAGGTCTAACAAGTCTCCCGAGATTGCGCAGAATTTGTCTGAAACTCTTTTTCCTGTCAACCCTGACCAACATCAACACCACTTTATGCTGCTGCAAACGTTTCTTGCATTTGCCTCTGACCAGATCACTTTTCATGGCAGTGGCTTTAAACTTCTGGCCCCTTTTCGGACCACTTGCGACACTCAGGAGGCAGTTTTGCCGCCCACCACTGGGTGACCAATTTTAGCTTGGGGTGCCCCTTAGAGTGTCGCCCTCTTCATCTAAAGTGAGATGCCTAGAAAACACTATACCAGAGAATTCCAGATTCAACAGACCATTCAGTCCTGCTACACATGATGGGATGCCTCGAGACCACGTCAGACTTGATGGATGACTTGGGTACCAAAAAGAGCCCATTCTTGAGCGCTTCAAGAGTCTCACCAACAAGGATAATTTTAATGCAAATAAAAAACATCATTAGATGACAAAAAAAGGCCAATGACAAGCAGCAAAACCACAAGACGCCTCTCTCTGCTGGACTTCGGCCGAACTTCACCAAGACTTTGGCTCTACCGGGCCTCTCTCCCTTACGTCTTTTTTCAACTCCTGTCACTGCTCATCCATAGTCTAGACCTTTGCAGCTCCACCAGTGACATCCTGCCTCTATATTTCAATGGACAGCCATGTTTTGGCAGGTTTGCACTTGTACCGTAGTCTTTCCAATAACCGTCCCACCTTGCCTGCACTCTCCTCTCAACCACCACTCTTTATCCCAGTCCATTACTCCTTATTACTGATCCCAACTACAAGTCTCCTCCTGCTACTCCTCCAACCTCCCTCCCATTTACACAAGCATATTCTCTTTAGTGTCCGTAAAAGGTTTTTGTATTACTTTAAAACACAATTTTACAGTACTCACAATAAATATTAAGTACAAATAAACAAGTGTGACAGAATGTACTAGAGTACTGAATGAATTGACTCAGAAAACATCACTACACAGTTTCAAACAGCCCACACTTTCTTTTATCTTTACAGAGCACAACCTACTGTATGTATAGTCGCGGCTTTTCATATCAAAGTCAGTCTTTTGTAGAATTGGGTTAGGGTGAATCATTATTTGTGCGTTGTCTCCTGGTGGTTTACATAACAGCGGTTTATAAATAGAATAGAAACACAAACACTCAGCGACAATCCTGGCGCTTCCTGACCAGGAAATGGTGTATGGGTTTGTAGTTCTATTTTGAGAGAGGATCACACTGAGAACCATAGCGCGATAGATAAAAGGGTTAGCAAAACAGAGAGTGGAGCGATAAAAAGAAGCAAGAAAGTCAATACCTCCTGCCACATGCATGCAAAAGTCATGGAAATCTTCAGCCTTTTCAACATCATAAGTGCAGGATTTTCTAAAAGGCGAGTAGAATGTGATCCATTGCAAGGTAACATGTCTGTACAAAGCTACTGTTTTGGTTTGTCCGTGAACAAATACTACTGAAAATGAAGCTTTACTAATAACTTTTCCTTGCTAATGTAGTTTTACTAAATGGCTTATGGTTGTTTCACATTGTCCAAGAGCAACTACAAGAGCAGTCACTCACGTGCTCCATATATTCTGAAGTATCTAAAGCCTCCAGGAGCAGGTCGTCCAGCCACAGGGGTGAGCCGTAGCAAGAGGAGTAGGTTGTTCCTAATCTGGGATTCTTAGAAGAGTGCGTCTCGACCAGAGCCATAATGCTCCCCAAGCTGGTCGTCCACGAAAGACTAATGCAGGAGAGGACAGATTAATGTGATGGATCTCATTGAGCGATCGGAATTGCTTGTCAGTACATCAGTGAACAGGGACTGGGTATGTCTCATCTTCCAGGATCTGAATGGTTGAGAGCATTTGGCCAAATGCCGGCTCAGCAGTGACCAGACCTCTCATTAGCAGAAAGAATGAATAGGCTGTCCTCACTTTTGGTGAGACGCATGTTGTATGGACAGAGGAGAACTGATCTAATGGTCCTCTCAGTGACGAAAGGGACACTAAAGGCCCATTTAGATCTGGATATGGACAGAGCCTTATATTATAGTCTCTTATTTCTGCACGTTTTGACAAAGCTTGCGGACCAAACGGAACAGTACCACTGGAAAATGGGGGCAGTGTTGGTGTCAATACTGGAACTTATCCGACCTCCAGTTGCGATATATAACAGCCTCACTGCCGCCTACAAAACAGCCTCCGTTTTGTCTTTTGCAAGAGGTACACAGTCAGGAGACATAGTCACAGTTTATGTTCTCATAAACGTTTGACTGTGGGTTTCCATGTCTGGTGTATATATTGTGAACAGCAATACCAACGCAACGAATGCATGGGATCAGTGATGGAATCATTCTTTGAAACGGGCGGGTACAATTTCGTTCGTAAAGGGAGCATAAATGGACTGTAAGTTCAGTCTCAACTGACTCAATGCAGACTGAATGCAAGACAAAGCAGTTTATCTACAAGGTTCCTTCCTTGCATTCTTCACCCAATAAGGAATCTTAAAGCAGGACAATGTCAACACCAATTGAAGTCACTGAAATAATGGCCGGCTCAGAAACCTCCTTGGAAAATCCCTATGGCGAAGAAACCCACTACAGTCGCAGGACTGTAGGAGAGATTGAAGGAAGACTGAAGCAAAGCCACTGACAAGACATGAGAAACAAGATCTGATCTGTACACTCATTTACGAGCGATGTAACCTTCGGATTATTTGGTAGCCGCAACAAAAATGCCTTCCAATATTCAGCAATGAAGAGAACATTATTTTGGACATGAATAAAGCGTCAATAAATTGTTTTCTAATTTAGATTTCAATCTGAAATCTAATCAGATTTCGGTCGGACAGGATTTAATCTGAAGTCTGTGTTCGCTCTGTGTGTATGTATGGCTCCCTGTGCATGTGCTGGGAGGGAATGAGAGCGTGGTTTCATGTTAGTAGTCACATCACATCGCAGCTGGCAACCGCGGCGACTGAGCACAAAGCAGTCTGATTTGGATATGGAGCATTGCTAAGTGGTTACTGGCATCCTCTGACTTCAAGTGCATCAAAAGACCATCTTGCTTATTGCTCTTATTTTCGCCATATCCTCATTTCCCATTTTTTCATCGTGTGTGCCAAGCTCATCGCGCCGTGCCGGTCGGATACCTGTAAATAGACATGATGATCTCGGCTTGTGCGAACAAGCATGTAGAATCTTAGTGCATTACATGTCGGGGCAATCCAAGCGCTTCACGTGTGGGTGTTATATTTATCTCTTGGTATTTGAGGCTACGGTCCTCTGAGAGCCTCAAAGCTAATTCTATTGTAAACCTCCAACTGCTATGGGACTGGCGAATACAAACCCATCCATCAGAGCTGGACATATTCCCCATATGCAAACGTGCGCATTAGAGCCTTCGCCTCCCACTGCCTTTGTGGCACCATGGAGAAAAATAGGGTGCAAGCATGTCCAACGACAAGAGGGGAAACTTGATCATAAAATTTAGATTAAAAAAACATGAGGCCATAAAGAATAAGGTCAAGCTCCTGCTGCCAAAATGCTATTTGCAGCTTATTTTTTTTAAATATTAAAAGCGCGCAGTGTTATCTTTTCGCCAGCGACTGTCACAAAATGAAGCGTGCACTTTTCAGGTCAGGTGTCCTTTAGGAATGCTTAACCCAATGGCGCCTAATTTAGAAGCGGAATGAGCCGAACGTAGCGGAAGCACAGAGGAAAAGATAAAGAGACGCAGCAGGAACAATCTTCTTCTCCATAAGGAATCCATACATGGTGAGCACGGTGAAGCGATCTGTTTGCTAATGAATCATGTCGGGTAATCAGTCACACTTTAAATAAGGAAGGAGCCATATTCAATGCTGCTTTCTTCTCGGTGCTGCTTTAACAAGTCTCTGTATGGATCTCAGATATAGCACGCACAGCTCGGTGACGGAGTGTAGTTCAACATGGATGTGCATCACAACAAACATAGACATTCAAAAAGTGCCATCAGTCTTTTTTGGTCATGAGCAACAATTCAACTGAGTCAGCACAGAATGAAAAACAGACTCCACGGTAATTCAATCCCCAAGAGTTGCCATCTTAGAAAAGGAGCACCAATGTTTGTCAGTCACTAAAATTAGATCTGTGGGTTTTAACCTATTGAGAAATTCATATATTTTGTCTTCACGCATGATTTTTTTTTTTTTTTTTTTTTTTGTGAATGTTTGAGTGTGTGTGCGCGTGGTGTGTTCGAACTTGTATCACTATCCTTGGAGGAATTATTGGAAGTCCAAGCCTGAATTCGAGGATCAAAGCATCACAATACCATTATTGTTTGGTTTAAGTTTGGTTCAGAGTCCTGGTTAAGCATAGCCATTTGTTTTGGATGGTAAGATTTAGGGTGAGTGGCTGGGGAAAGCATTCTGGCAGAGGTCCCCACAAGGACAGAGGACAAAGGACATTTGAGTGTGTAGTTGTATTCTGTAGATATCCTACAGAATACAACTACAAACACACCTTCTTGTGGAGACATTTTCCATTGAGGGGGCATTTTTGCTGGTCCCCACAAGTCCAGGTCTTACGTCTTTCTGCTATGTGACGTGCTGCCCATGTCAGCTAGTGATGGGCTCATGGGGTATCGTGAAACAGTAATGCAGAGTTGATGAAACAGAGTCCTAATTTTCAAAGGCCACTGGATGACGCTCTTGGTTTAGAAAGGAGGTGAGTTGCTGAAGTCCAAGCATTTTTCAGCGGACAGTGCCGTCTGGAGGCCTCTGACAATCAGAGCTCTGTTTCATGAAACCTCATCTCCCCATCACTAGCGTTAGCATAGACCTTGCAAGGCAAGGAACACCGAAAGCAACAACATACAACGCGGAAGGCTGACTGTGACATCAGTCTGGGACCCCAACATCACTTGTTTCACATGCAGTATAGAAGGAGATGTTCCCTTTTCTTTCTTTTTCAATATTTATAGTTATTATTTTTCTAAACGTAGATGACGTCTCTGCCAGAGTGGTTCGGTCTACCTTAAAATGCAGAGTCCTCCTCCATCGACTGATGGCGCGAGACTATCTTCCCCGCTCCACAAGATTTCCCCAGTGTAGGGGACCTTTACTTTGATAAAAGACTATGGAGAAAACCTGTATGCACTTTTTTTCATCTGTTGTATGAAGATCACTGCATGAAATGGCTGTTATACTGGTCATCTTTAAGCTTTAATGTCTAAAGTTTTTACCTAAAACAAGGGGTAGAGTGGTAAAATTGGCACACTGAAAAAGCTCGGAAAGTGAGGCGGTTGGTACAAAGTCTTACTCATCCGATGCTTGGGTGAGGTAAACAGAGTAAACAGAATCTGACCCAAACCACTTTATTATGCTCATGTACTTTTAGTATTATTTATTTGATATTAACAATGACTAACTTTCCTTTTTTTTTTTAATCGACTGACAATAATAAAATAAATTTAATGGCCTCTTTGTACGTTTTTTTCTCCATTTGTTGCTCCATCTGTTCAATAGTGATTTACTCCTTGATAGCCACCAACAGCAAGTTCCCTTGCCTCCAAAATTAGTGCAATCTGTAGCGCCCCTCCTCATTCTGGCAAAGTCAATAATCGACTAGGTGTAACCTGGCGCAGTATTTCATTACGCTGATAATGATCTCCCCCCCGCCATGCTATCGCTGTCAATGTGGATGGATTGACTGCGTTTCCACCGGGGCCAGCAATGGCGTCTGCAGCTACTCAGGCTAACTGTGGGCCGCTGGAGCATCTGACACGGAGCGCCACCCAAGTCTGCGCGCTCACATCAAGTCATCAGGGCTAATCTCCCGCTATGTGATAACAATTGCACTGATGTACTTTCCTTCTCCAGGAGCTCTGCTCCCCTCTGAGCCATCTTGTTGGTGCGACGCTTCGGCAGCCAGCCGTCTTCCGCTCCCTCTAATAGCGAGGGAGCAGCCTTGAGCGGAAATCAGCCAAGTTATTGTGGCTTGTTGGAATGAGCCAGTGATGACGGCACAAGGGTCGAGTGATTTGGTGTGTTAGCTGGAAGCTGAAAATCTGTTCTACTCCTCAAGAACAATGTTTTAACAGCTTCTTCTAAGGTTGGACTTCACAGTGTGATATACGTAGTGTTCACATTTGCCTTGTCAGAACAGTGGTGCGGCCGGGTCTACGCTGAAAACGGTGGAGAATGTGAGGTCAGGTAGCATCGATTGACATCAGAATCTTTTTCACACAGGCCGGGGGTTTGATGGCAAATGTCGATTCCATGAGCCCCAATTCTGGAAGCCTCTGCAGCTTCGGTGTTGGGGGTTGATTATCCACACAATGTCTGGCTGCGACGGCTAAAAATGACCAGCTGCAGTGGCATTTGTCGAGTTGATCTCACTCTCTTCATGTATCAAAATCCTTTCATGTCCTGCAGTCCATGCCCATGTGAATGTTAGAGTGCTGTACCACAGCATCCTTGTTGCTTCCTCTTCCGTATGTTTTCCACCTGTTTTGTTTTAACACATAAACAGTCACTGAAGACTCAGACAAGGATGTCAGAGATGGTGACTCTTATTAATTTTAAACATGCCACTCTACAACCAGCAGCTTAGGAAGAGCAAGTGGAACAGAAATTTAAAGGGTGGAAGAATTAATCCCTCCAAGATGGAATAACTGGCAAAGACACAGCTGGAAAAAGTGGGGATGTAAGTCACACACGAGCAGATTTGTCTGCATCTGGCAAGTCAAGATTAGCTTGGTGTCTGAGTTCATGAGCAGGTCTGACAAACTATAGGCTGCAGTGACCGCACTAAACCTGCAGGGGAATCCAACTGCAGTACATTGTTTAAGACATAAGAAAAAGAGCCACAAATTGATTCAATATATTCCTCAAAAAAGATTCCTACTACCATTTAGAAAAAAACAGAAACATTTCCAGTCAGGTTGTTTCTGTGTTTCAGAATATTCTGAAACATTCGTGACAGTGAAAAATTGAAGTAAATATGGCTGTAAAATATATACAAATAGTCTCATTTAAGAAGCGTATGTAATGATAACTTTAACTTTTGGTTGTTTGCTTTTGTATCCTGAATTTAAGGTATCAAGAATGCAACATATTAGGTCATACGTTTTCTGCCAAAAGCCATATATGTATGTTCATCCTATGATCCCGCCCTTACAGTTCAACCCATGAAGCTCCCTCCGCCGCCGCCTCTCCTAAGTGACCATGGTCCTGTCTACACAAGTCCACAAGATCATGGCTGTTCCACCACGTGTGTGGCGATGTGTCAACTGGAAGGTCTCTCATTCAAAAAGGCACCAGATGGTGGCGCCATGAGAGGGATGTCATGACCCCTCCATTTTTTTGATGGCACCTCCCATGGATGGTCATGGTTCTCTCTCCTCTCCTGACCGTGAGCAGCAGCGGCTCATCTTCCAGACTACGGTGGTGAAGCAGTCGCCAGAACTAAAGCTCTCCTGATCGTGGACATCCCATCTGCTGGTGTCTTTGTCTTTTGGTGTCATGATTCATAGAACTATAGTACTACGTTTCTCACATGGTTTTCACTTATTTTCAAAAACATCACGGTATTTGAACAGACATCGGCAACCATCCAACCACTTTTTCAAGGACAGTGATTGAACATCATTTTCAGTATAAGATTAGAAACACTCAAGTTTCAAAATTTCTAAAATAGCTAATACAGTAATATGTCGGAATATTAGCAGTGACAGCCAAGTCAATGACTCTTAAGTAATAAAATGTTGGTCACTGCCAAGATTCCGGTAAGTACATCTCATAACCATTCATCATTTAAAACAGAGTAAATAGTTCAAACAACCATTTTATTCTTTCTCAATGCCCGCGGAACCAAATTATGAACGCAACACTCTATATTGCTGCCCGTTCCATCATCAGTAAGACAGTTTTTATGGTCAGACTGAGTCAGAGTCAGTGAGTCAGTCACTTAGGAAGGTTTTTTTTTTTTTGGTAAGGAAACTTTTGAGCAAAGGAAACTGTCACGTCTTTACTGACATCCAGATCCTGCACCTTTATCGCCGCCTGCGAGCCGCCTCACGCACATTTGAGGAAGTTGTTGGTTTGCACAACAGGCGACAGTCAGAGACAGACAAGATGGTGATTTACGTGAAACATGGGTTGACCCCCGGCCATTCAGACAGAGCAAAGGTAGTGTCATGGAAAAGGAGCATAGAAGTAGGGTTCCTACTCGCGTGACTCCGCGGTACCATAGTGGTTATAACACATTCCCGTGGTTGTCAGTTTGTGTCAAGCGTGAGCCTCTAGTGCATGAATTTTTCATTGAAATTAATGCATTTTATGGTGAGCCAGTTCGAAATATCAGACTAAAAACATTTTTTTTTTAAGTACAACCATTCAACTGTCCATAAAGAGCCTCATAAAATGTATCAATTTATCTCACTCCTGGGTTTGTTGACAAGCCTGAATCCCGTCTTCAATACCTGGTCCTCCTCCCGCCCCCACTGGGGCAACAGTGGACCCATCACCTCCATTTTTCGGATGAAAAATAGTGATCTCAGCAAAACAAATGGCAGTAAGAACCACAATGACCCAGTTCCGACCTGCGTCGTCTCATCGAGGAGGCACCACACTTCAAAGCTGGAGGAGGACACAAGTTCACAAGTTTTGGGAAAAATAACAGAGAAAAATGTGGTGTTCTGAATTTCAGTTGAAGTTAATTTATTCGTATTAAAAATATATCATAATCAAAACCCAATTGCATATTGCAGAACGCAATTGACACCCCCTGTGCATTTTTTTTTTCTTCTAGAATTTATACCACACTTTTGACAATTGCACATGTTGTGTTTACGAGTCAGTTCTGTATGTTATCTGCTTTCATCTCCATGTCAACTAGAGGTTGCTTTGTTGTCGCTAGAACCTGCGTGATGCATTAACCCATCGGTCACTAAAGACAAATAAAAGGAGTCACCTCGGAAGTGGACATGTAGGCAACTGTAAATCATCTTACACATCGCCACTGGTTAGTGGTGGATGGCGATGTTTAGATTCAGTCTGTAACATAGCTGGTAAACAAGACATATAAACTATAAATCAGCCAAATGAATTCTCAATGGTTCTGCATGGATTTTAGCCCGAGGCTGACAGCTAGGATGCTAGTAGCACGTTGCCATTGAGAACATTCATACATATTATTTTTGCATATTTCAGAAGATAACAAATGTATTTTTTTTTGCAGTTTATTGCTGTGAGATCATGAACTAGCAGGTGAAGAAAGCCTCACTCACTTGACCGTCTCAACACACTTTAAATAAAGTGCAATATATTTAAACACAACTGTGATGATTCACGTGTTGGGCAATAAACCGGTGTTATGCAACTGCTTCCCATAACAGTGGGGGGAGGAAGAGGAGCCATGGCATGCAAGTGACTGCAGGGGATCCACCTGTTTTCACTGAGAACAGAGGACACATTTAATGTGTACGAGGTTTCCTAAAATTGCGCGCACACACACGCCGCACGTAGGCCACAAGCCGCTGTGATGCAGCCTCTCTCAAACGCGTCGTGAATGATTTAACAAAAAAAAAACACCTGGTTTCAAGCCTGTTTTTGGTCCTCAACAATGCAAAAGAATCAGATCAGAAAAATCCTGTTAAATCTTTGCAGTTACACCACACGTTTCTACGAGCATCAGCGGTCAACCTATCTAACACCCACACAAGAACTTGAAATATGAATTTCCAACCCTTGGGTTGCAGTCCCAAGTGAAGCAAGAAAATGTACATATCTCATGAATATTACAAAAAAAGAGGATCTGGGTCATTATTCTGTTACAGCTGTTACGCTGGAGCCAAATTAGCAGTCAACACAGAGCCCTGCAGAATCCTTACACAGCCCTTATAGAGTCAGTGTTTCTCTAGCTGTAACAAAGCACAGTTTCACATGAGGCGGGATTAAACGGAGAGTGAAGAGATGGCTACATATTTGGAATGTTTAACACTATAAAGGATGCAAATGTGTGATGCACCTTGCAGGAAGTGATACACAGTAGGAAAATGCTGGCGACGGATGATGACACTTTTGGGTTATTTCCTGCATCCGAATGGGCACCACACTGATAAATGGGAAACGACTAAATTGTATGTAAATATCCGAATGTGAGTGGATAGTGGGGTGATTTATGCCTTCCTACTTTCTTCAGTTTCGAGGAGGAAAACATATATTTTGACGTTGTGGATTTATTCTTTATAAAGATCATTTAAAGCACCGTACTAACTGGTTGAACTGGTTGCAGATGTCACTTGCTGTCAATTGGAGGGACATTGTCTCTCCGTGGGCCGAGGAGTTCCTCAGCAGTGATGGCTAGATAAGGTTCCATGACATAGTATTTCAGGGTGGATGAGGTTTCATGATACATTGTCCTGGTTTCCAAAGGCTTCCAGATGGCACTGTCTGCTGTAAAAAATGTTTGGAACCTCACTTCATTTCTAAACCAAGAGTGACAACTTGTGGCCTCTGAAAATTAGGACACTGTTTCAGTACCTCATCTAGACATAACCAATGATGGGCTTATGAGGCTTCATGAAACAATGATCTTATTTTCAATGCTGGGTTGATGGATTTCACAATGATTGTTCTAACCCAAACATTTAAGAGCAGATAGTGTCATCTAGTGGGCTCTGAAAATGAGGACGCTGCTTCATGAAGCCCCATACTCATCACTATTTATGAGGTTTCATGAAACAGTGTCCTCATTTACAGAGCACACTACATGGCACTGTCTGCTCTGAAATCCTTGGATATTAAGAACTACTTCAATGAAGCTTCACATCATTTTAAACCAACAGAACCATCTACTGAGCACCGAGAGTCAGGACACTGTTTCATGAAGCCTCATTATCCCATCACTACCCATCACTATCCCTAGTACTCCCGCAGAAGGGGGGCACGTGGAGGTCAGAGAATGGATCTAGCAGCCTTATATTATAACATAGAAGACTTTTTAATTTACTCCCGGCAGGTGCATGTTTATCATTTTTATTATGAAGTAATTAGCTAAACAGGTGCATTATTCAAATTACATTTTGATTCCAACACAAGCTGACATCTAATCAACAGCTCTTTTATTTTAATTTGACCTCAGAATATTGTATTACAACAGTTGAATTTTAACAAAAAATTCAAAAGTCAAGAAAATGACACCCAAAAAAATATATATATTGTCTATATATATATATTTTTTTTTTGACACCCCCCCCAAAAAAAATATATACATATATGTTTTTTTTTCATTTTTTTCCCCACCCAAAAAAATGTATATATATATATATATATATATATATATATATATATATATATATATATATATATATAAAGAGCTGTAATGTTATTTTGCTTATGATGCCAAGCCGACTCGAGCCATTTTACATTCAAAGAAAATAGTTGACTCTGGAAAAGTAACTTTTTTTTGTTGTGCTTTCTCTTCATGTAATTTAATAGTAAGTCACTTTAGATGTGCTCTCTTAGCAAATGATCCATACAAAAGTCTAAGTCCTGAATCGCTGAGAAACATTACCTTTGCAGCCTTGAAAAAGCATGTCAGAGGGGCAGAGACACGGTTTGATCTGAGAAGGGTACGCTGACATTTTAGCCCCTCTCAACCCATGAGGCATGACAAGCCCTGTCACGAGTCCACGACCCGAGCCGTGAAGCCGACTGGTAAACTCAGTCCTCCGTAGAGACAAGTTAGATTAAATCAAGTGTAAGTCTTTCCTTGTCAGATCAAAACTATCATAGTAGGGCAGCCTTTCCTACACACAGGTGCAGGGATGAGTGACACATTAAGGTCAGAAACTAACAGGGTGAGTAGGGAGCGAGAGAAATCCATCAAAACACTGACACACGCACAGATACTGTTACAACTTCACCTACATGAGATCAGAGTGGGAAGAGAACCAAATCGGCATTCAAGGAATATATATATATATATATATATATATATATATATTATTCAGAGAACATTAATAGAAACTGTTTGAACCTGGATAAGCCTTGACCTGGTTTTCTGTTACACTCGATTTAAGAAAATATACTGAGGACATCCTTGTGATCTTCAGGTTCCACGTCGCTTTCCTTTATCGCTACACAGGCTCACATCAAATATGCATGATTATGAACATATATTCTGGATGTATAAGTGCAAGAAAATGGGTACATGGATGGATCACTTGCTCACATCTGTAGGCAACGAGTGCAAAAACTCATTTTCACGCCAAAGCACATTTGACTCCAGCACACCTCTTTGATAGAATTGCTCAAGCAAACTGGGGTGAATAAACTGATGCCTATTGAGGCTACTAAATACTAATACTTATGACTTTTTATATCATCTACAAAAAAGACAATACAGGAATTAATTGTGTTCTGTAATGGAGAATATATAAACATCTTCTTTTAGAAGCCCATAACAACATATCACATGCCAACTGAATGAATTCCTACATACTTCTTCAGATTGCTCCGAGACATAGTTTTGTTCTTCAAAAAATGTCTTTCAAAAAGACCTTTCGGCTATGATCACTTCACCACAGGGAACCTTCCACCCAAACTGTTTTAAACTAGCTTTGACCAGTGCATCTGAATCCCACAAATATGTTCTCCTTTACTAGAATTGCTTCTGGAGGTGAACTCATGTACTGAAGGGCATCTTCAATGGATGATCTGTATACAAGTTTGGAATGTTTCAGTATGTCCAGTGACATCCCTGTTGAGAAGTAAGCTTATAAACAGCCTTGAGGCTCAGTTGCTACGCAACCACTAAAGACCTCTTTGTGAGGGTTAGCGCTTTTTTTCCCCAACTTCATCCACTATAACTTCTACAACCGATGAAAGGGAAATAGAAAATATGGCGTTTAACCTGATAATATAAGTGCCAGTCCACATAAATGTGTAGCATGACTCACAAGTTGGAATTCAAGGCCAAAGCAAGCCTCACTTCAGCGTGATTTTTTTCATTTTTTTTTTTGTATATATTTATTTCTGAGTATCTTTGTGGCACTCATGCAAGCTGTTTACCTGCGTTGCTTTCTCTCTCATTTTAGCAGCAGGGAAGTGAGGATTACTAAGTCAAAAAGACACTATTATGACAGGCATGGTGGATGATGTGAAGGAAGTAGTGAGTAATGACGCTCCCTGGATTCGGGTCAGCGCTTTGAGGTAAAAACAAAGATAGGGAATGATTTGAGAGAATTCACGGTTAGCTCAAGGGGACAGACGTAGTCCACACCGCATTGTTTTAAAATAGCTGAAAAAAAAAAAGGGGGATAAACGCCGGGAGATATCTCCATGCATATAATATCAGCAGTGTGTTCATCCAACTCAGTTCACAGTGATGCGAGCTGGACAAAAGTGGCAACGCTCCTTGGCCTAAAGAATGACAGAATGGCACTTTTATGATGTCTTCCAGATTATTCCAAGAGACGGATGGGCCGTGCTAGAAGAGCCATTGATTAATCCATCGACTGGTGGAATGTGCTGCGGCTGTCCCTCCGCTCAGCTGTTCTTTCCCTGAACAGAACATTTAGACAGACACGCTGGAGAGGATGACTAATGAGTGGGGCTGCTGCAGATGCAGCTTATGTCTGTCTGTGTAGGGGATCTGCGCCTAAGGTGCTTGGTTGTGTCTGGTTGATCGGGTAGATTATAGTATCCAAGCATGAACAACATACACTCTGAGGTCAAGATGATCTTCCGGTGCTTTTAAAAACACACGGGAAACGACTGTGTTTCATCTCTCTGGCGAGGAACTGGAGCCAGGATTAGACCATCATGAGCCCAGCTGAACAAAGGATACATGAGAAGAACGTGAGCGACAGCTTTATAAAGGTAACCTGTTTGAGACACCAGAATAATTTTGAGCAAGGAGGCTTTTTTTTATATAAATATAGCCAAGGAAGTTATACTGCCTGTGGATACGATGGATTGAGTATATGGGACTTTAAAGCAGCAGCATTTTTTGTGGTTTATTTTGCATTGAATGAGTCAGCAGTTTACCTTGAATCCATTACGGCGGTTTGGTTAGAAATGGTTCCATGTGGATTGAGGAAGGCTTTAAAAGCTAAAAATCTGGAAACTTTACAACATAAAACAGAGCACACAATGGAATCAGACCCCACATAAAAGTTATCACAAATAATCCTCACAAATACAGTGGGTTAATGACAGGGTAATAAACAAGATCCTGACATAACTTTCTGAAATGTCGGTGGGACCCAATGTTTTTCGAACAACCTCACTGCAACTCAAGTATTACATTATTGGCAAAACAAGAAGCAATCTTGCTTTTTGTCGAACCCTTGGGTG
Organism: Synchiropus splendidus; assembly: GCF_027744825.2. Lineage (NCBI taxonomy): Eukaryota > Metazoa > Chordata > Actinopteri > Syngnathiformes > Callionymidae > Synchiropus > Synchiropus splendidus. The sequence goes on from NC_071347.1 coordinate 16,067,317, forward strand.
AATAAACACAAAATTCCTCCACGGTTTTCATGAGGATAAACCGACATCAACTTGATCAAACATGACAAACCCAATTCTGATTCTGTAATTTAAACACTCATGTAAATCAAAATTTCTGAATCCAACTCTTAACTTAATCCAACACCATAATTTAATCCAGATTCCAACCCAAATAGGAAGGAGTGGGAGGTGTACAAGGAGCGCACTGGCCCATATGACTGGCTGTTTTGAAGTGGCGGGACTTCATGAAACGCTGTCCTGGTTTTCAGAGCCCACTAGATGACACTCTCTACTGTAAAGTCTGTGGGTTTTAACATTTCTAATATGAAAATGCCATCTGCTGGGCACTGAAAATAAGGACACTGTTTCTGAAGCCTCACCAGCCATCACTACAAATATACACTACAAGTAACAACCGACTTACGACCTGCTCGACCTACGCCGACATACTTTTAATTTTTTTTTTTTTTTTATTCAATGTCTGGCACCGCAGCACGTAGCAGCCCGGCATCGTGTACCACAGTTTCGGCAGCACAGTATCCTAGCATCTCACTCTCACACAGCCATCTACCACTACAGTAGTACCTACAACCCTCGCGTCGGCTATTTTGAATGGCATTCCACTTACGTCCAATTTGACTTACGATGTGGGTCGGAATATATATATATATATATATATATATATATATATATATATATATATATATATATATATATATATATATATATATATATATATATATATATATATTATTATATTATCTGGAACTTAACTCCATAAGGGTTATGAAATATTCAACCTTGATATTTCAAAAGACTGTTGCTTGAAAATGGTTAGCGATGACGGCATACAAATATCCATCTGATCCATGACATGCTAATATATATATATATATATATATATATATATATATATATATATATATATATATATATATATATATATATATATATAAAGAAGTATATGTAAAAAAGAAAAAAAAACAATCATTTCCAGTAAAACTGATCAACTTTAATGTGGCTGTGGTGAGTAGATGATGTTGTCTGGGTTGCACTGAAAACTTGAGAATGCTGCTAACCTACTCACTACCTGCTGGTGTGGTGGTCAACCTAATGTGCTATCATCGGAGATTTATGAGCCAACACAATCATAGAAGTTGTTTTATTGATTTTAATTTTGTGCTCTGTTTTTATGACATGAAAATAGGTCTTTGGTGGAGGTCTGTGCACTGTCTAGTGACCATCTGCTTTATTAAAGTCAAATATCATGGCATGAAGTAGCAATATTACTTGAGGCAAGAGGTTTTGGATGGACTTTACAACCCATATTTTGGTGTGCTGACCACGCCTGACACTACGAGCTTTCATGTTCGCACTTTCTCCTGCCGCTCCCCACCTCAGTCCCAATGTTCGTGACTCACTGTGCTTTACAAAAGTTGCTATTGATTTGCACAGTGATCATGATTTAGAAAGCTTCAGTGTCTAAGCTAGGGAGTCAAGTCAGACTTTATGTGCTTGTAGATGGATTATGCAGATGATGTTGTGTCAGGCAGCGAGTAGAAACATTAAATGGCTTGGTCGACCAGTGATACACTAAGTTATAAATGAAGTCATCCAACACTGTGTACCCATGCAAGTATAAATTGACTTTTTATCACGCGGCTGAATAATGAAACAGAAGAGACTGCGTCGCCTTTGCTTTGAACGCAAAGCCGACTGGGATACTGCAGGGACAAACAACCTTTTACGGCAACTACACGGCCCTTGAGCACGATGATAAAACATTCATTTTAAAGGCATATATAAGTATTCAACTGGGCTGAAACAGTACAAATAAAAACGGACTGAATGAAGTTTATCAAACAAAATTTCTGACTGTATCTTGTAAGACAGGTACCACCTGAACAATATTTTCCCACGAGACAACACACGTTTGTGTTTTGCGACATGACAGCAGGATTACGATCAAAATATTCCAGAGGAGACTTTGTGATATTGACTTATTCAGGTCTTACATTCAAGCGCAGCAAATATCACCGCTCAGCGGGAGAGGAAACGTAGTTGTCAAGGGAGCCACAGAGGTGCCAACAGCATTTAAAGGTTTATAGAAACGCTCACGGGCAGCTGCATGATAACTTAAAGAGCTTGGGAATGAAACTATGGAGACTCAGCGCCTTGCTGGACTGGAGGTTTCGGATCACTCAAGCGTGGATTATCGTCCGCTGTTGAGGTCAACTTGGTCAACACAGTTCAGAAACATATTCGGCTCGATGATGTCGGCTCCAATGAGGGAACCACAAGATGCATAGACAGCTTCACCACGTTTACGTTTTAAAATGTTTGCGTATAAAAATGGACGTAGCAGTTTTTATGAGTCATGTTGATCGAATGCATTAAGAAATGTCTTCCTTTGCTCAATGCCATGTTTTCACAATCCCAATACACCGTACACCTACATTGTTTGCCTGTGTGCTTGGGTGTGTGGGTGTGTAGGGTCGATGTAGACCTCAGTCTCCCTGAAGACCTCTACACACAGAGAAGATGGATGGACCGGTATAATTCTAACATAGAAAGCAGCAAAGAAATTATGTTTAAGAATCCCAAACTGAGCAACACGGAAACTAATCCCATTTTTTTTAATTGAAAAGAACAAAGTATCTGAATTGAGTCACACGCTGAGCAAGGCTATTACAACCCGTGTGGGAGGGGAACACGTGTCTGAAGTTTCCACGGCTGTATTGTACAGTCAAATATCCATTTTCTGATACACAATCTGGCAGGAAAACGGTTGGACAACAATGACTGCAGAAACAGCTGTCTGCAGAGAAGACATTACTCTGAAAAGACTCTGTGAAGAGCCGGAGGAGGCTGTTGGTTCGCTGGCTGCACCTGCTCCGAGGCTACTGAGGAGGTGACACACTGAGGATGCCACTGCCAAATCTCTTTTAAAGCGTATCTGTTTTTCACCGGAGCATAAAAGAAATCATCCAAAAAAATCCTAAATGAGTAGGAGTAGTATCTCTGTGTTACGATGAATCATCCTGCACCAGTTAGCCAGCAAACAACTGCAATCCCTTGGAGTGAGGAGGATTTTTCATAGTAAATCCAGTGACGTGGCAAAAGCATAAAATTAAACGACTAATATGTCTCTTCAAGGTGACGTCTGTCCGTCACTGACAGAGAAGCCTTTGGTGAAGAACGTGTCATCGTTTCCATTTCCACAGGAGGGAAACACAACGTGTGTCGTCTTATGTGACACAACTGCTGACAATTTCACCCATAAACACACAACTGTATATGGATATATGCACACAAACACCTTGACGTTCAGCGTGTCAATAACTTTGGATTAGTCCGAACTGCATCAGTGAACAACTGCGATGTAGATCTCAACACAAACTCTGTGGACACTGGCTGCAGCAGCAATTTCAGCACCACAATGAGGGACAGCTCCTTCCCTGGTGAAATACATGCATATTAAAACAAAGCTGAATGATGAGAAAATATTTGGTCAAAAAGTGTCTTATATTCAAAGTTACTGCCTTGTGCATAAGTAAATGCCCCTCTTTATATCAAGGTGTTAACGGTACAGCCAAAAAAAAAGTTATCATTTTCAGAGCCAAAGATGAAACACAGTTTATCCTGCATTCTGCTGCATCATCAAGGACCATTTCATTATTCATGATGGATCCTAAACTTCTGCTTCTTCCAATGACAGACAAAGAGTGCAAAACTAGCAGATTTTTTTTTTTTTTTTTTTGTCATTGGTGTCCAACTTTTGCTTGCTGGTAATGTTGATATTTTATCTAATAAATAATAAAAATCACAGATATATGTCGGCCATATTCAGACTACTACTATAAGATGAGAGGTCAGACAGATGGACAACTACATATATATATATATATATATATATATATATATATATATATATATATATATATAAATTCGGTTCAGATTCGGTTCAGATTCGCTCCTGGTGGGTTCAAAGTTCTTCCCACTTGTCGGATGTTTGAGGTATTGTCATGATAAGACTGATAATATTGGTCTGGTGTTGAGCGCAATTACGCGCAAGCAGATGGTGCACGCGGATTTGTTCAAAGTCACGGGGCATTTAAGGCTCATGGACGCGCAGCGAGTATGAACCAAAGCAAGTCTAATAAAACATGTTCTCATGCGGTTGCTCCGAGCAATGAGAGCCCGACGAAGGTTGCGCCTTGGGTGTGTTTTTTTTTTTTTTTACACAATTCACCCCTTCACACACACGCACACGCAAGCACCCCCAAAACTTACTTGATGAAAAATAAACCCCGATTCTCAGCGAGGCATGGAGATCCAGTCCTTCTTCTAAAAACCGCGTCGACCAGAGGAACATCCGCAATTCTCAGGCGGTTTTGGCGAATCTGGTGTCCACATTGAGGGCGGTGTGTAATCCAACCATCAGTCCGGAGTCTGGCACCACATGAACGCTCGCAGTACATCCGCTATTCCTGATTCATTCAAGGGGAACTGGAAGAAACTATATCGCCTCCAGATGCAGATCGATGAGAATGAGTGATGACTCTTCTTCAGGCTGATTTCGATCAAATACTACGAACGCAAATCAGTCAGAATCTCCAGGTGGAAACATCTTGACGAGCATCTCCCGGTCGATAAAGCCACTCTGCTATTTAAGGGTCCAATGTTAACTTCTTATTTTTGTTTCAAAGAAATCAAGTCCTCTATTTTTTTACGACATTCCATGCTGATTAGATTCTCCTCACATCCTGGTGCGGGTTTTTTTTTAAAGCCTTTGCGAAGGAAAAAGTGGTGGTGGAGGGAAGAAAAAAAAAAAAAGTGGTACCTCACCTTTTTTTAGTATATGTCGGATAAAGTTGGAGACTAAATGTCGTCAGTCACTTCAGTGAACACAGTGATGGAAGAAGAAAAGGACACAGGTATCCCGGGTAAATCTCAGTCGGAGACTCAGCCCTCAATGGTGCGGCACCAAAAGCTTAATTCGTCCATGTCCTTCACGTCGAGCCTTGATCTCATTTGATCCCATCCCGTGTTGCCCACCAGTTCCGTCAAATACGCATATCCACCTTCTGATGCGAGGACTGAGATTCCGCTTAAGTGTTATTATCCACACCGGAGGGGTCTCCTGTTCTCCCCCCCTCTTCTTCCTCTGCAGTGTTACTCAAAGCTGCTCCGAGCCGAACACCACTTTCCAATTATCCTGCCTCAAAACACAGTGTGCGCAAAGCCAGCGCGCGCCGCACGGGATCCGCGGTGCGCACCGCATTTACCGACCCAAAGAAAAACGCGCGGCGCAGCAGCACGGACAGGCGCCGAATGGCTCAAAGCGCTCAGGGGCCATGGTGTAGGTTACCTCCCACTGACAAGCTGCTCCGACTCCGTCAGTGTCTGCCGCAAGAACTGCAGGAAAGAAGAGAGGAGGATGAATCCCGTCTCCTCCAGGTTCACTGAGGCTCTCTGTGAACTTCCTCTGTTGCTGGCTTCGCTCTGCTGCCGCAGCTGTTGCATAAACCTCTTTTCCTTCCCGACTTTTTGGATGTATTATATCAGCCCTCTTTTAATGAGCTGAAATAATTTTACTAATTCATTTTGGGGGGGTTTGAACTCAGACATTCATTCGCGCCAGTGAGGGTTGAGACAGAGATTCGAGAGACAAGAGATTCGAGAGATAGATCCTCCCATGTGTCTCCTGCAAATGGGACACGACTGCCACCTACCGAAGCCTCGAGTTTCTCTTTCATGTGGTCACTTGATGGAAAAAAAAAAGAAGCACTGATCACCTCTAAAGCAGAACACGATCCACACTTGCAGTTCACCAGTGTTCATTTTTGGCCATATAATGTGGAGCCCACAAGATATTGAACCACTGTAGCCCAAACAATATATATATATATATATATATATATATATATATATATATATATATATATATATATATATATATATATATATATATATATATATATATATATATATATATATATATATATATATATATATATATATATATATATATATATATATATATATATATATATATATATTTTTTTTTTAATGGACAAGGGATTTTACTCTCTTCCCTCACTGTTTTTTTTATTTGTCTATCCATTGAATGTTAGTGACATTTCAGTGTATTATTATTATTTGGCCAAGTATTTAAATGTTTCCTCAACTTGTTTTCTTTCTAAATTGTGCCATGCCACGTTGAAATTAAACACCCAACACGTACAGAGGGAGGTTTACAAAACGCATAACGTTCCTCTCCGATGCTGCGGAACAATCTGCGTCCGGCAGCGTCAAACAAATACTTGCAAAGATATACGTCCAAGTGAGGTGATGGCGCCTCATCTTCCGTTCACCACTGACAGATTACAGGATGGGGAAAGTGCGAAAACATCTGAACGCCGGAGCAATGATCTGTCCACCTCACTGTCGACATCAAATCTCATCTCCCTTTAGTGCTGAAGGCGTTGCATCATTCATCCGTCTTCATAACTGTCGACCCGCTTGTCTGTTTGCCTGCTGCATGTAGTAAAGAGCGACGCCCTCTTGCTTTGCTCTTGAAGGAGACATCATTAAGCGGAAGACTTTTCCGTCTTCTTGCTCTACATCCTTCCTGGCTCTTCCTGGCATGTAATTAATCCCGTAGCACTGCAAGCCCACTTTTCTTGTCAAAACTGTTCAACATCAGTATTTTTAAAAATCCGTTTTACGCATGAATCACATGAGGATTAGTCCTCAAGGGGTCGTTGAGATCTTACTACAACATGTTTTATTGAATATGTTTTGTTACGCTGGATATCCTTCCTGTTTAAGTCCTTATTAGCAAAGAGAAGATCACAGTATTGATCATTCAAGACCAGTTTGAATGACTTTTCCCCTCCAGCAAATGGATTTTTTATGACAAAACCACCTATGGAAACAGGTAAAAAAAATGTAGATCTATCACTTGACTGTTAAGTGTGCATTCTCTTCTCGGGTATTCATAGGTGGTGGGTCAGTGAGGACCCTTAAATCCCCATTCACCACTTCACAGGGCAGATTTACAGTGAAAACACTCAGAGAGAGTCTTCTATTTTTTTATTGTCCAAACAGGCTCTGTAACTCACTAGAACGGTGAAGACCTGCCCTTAGCACTTTGCATTGTGGACTCTAACTAGTACGTGCAAACACGCTTCTTATTAAACCAGAGTCCACTTGGATTATATTCACTCGCATTTGTCTTTGGTCATAGAGTCTACTGTCCCTATGAAAGGCTGATGAGGCTTCATGAAACAGCATCCTTTGTTTCGAAGCCAGGTAGATGGTGATCTCAGATTTAAAATGATGTGAGGTTTCACTGAAATGATTGTTGAAAGCCAAATGTTTCACAGCAGAGAGTGCCAAAAAGGAAAACAAAAAAGGACACTGTTTCACGAAGCCCCATAAGCCCATCACTACTGTAGACTACTGCACTGGATGTCAACTGTATACATTCATTCATGACTGAAACTTGATACAAAAATTGAACTCAGCTGGTAAATAAAATTGCAAAATCAATTAATATAATAATACTTTTTAATAAATAAGCATTCACTTTAGGAGGTAGCATGTACACGTAACATCCAACTTACGACCGAGATCTGTTCTGACTAACTGGTCGTAAGTTGGATTGGAAGTAAGTCGAACGCCATTCAAAATACCGACGCGAAGGTTAAAGGTGCTACAGTAGTGGTAGATCGCTGTGTGAGAGTAAGATGCTTGGATATATGGCGTAACATTATATGCGTTGCCAGACATTGAAAAAAATAAAAAAAAGAAAGCATCATCTGGCATCTACTGGTCGTGGTCGTAAGTACGGGTGGATGTAAGTCGAACGGGTTGTAAGTCGGATGTTACGTGGTAAAACTGAGAGATGCTTAATGTCGTCGCTAGATTTAAATATGAATTGCATTTACTTATTTATTGCCAGTCACAGCATCTAAGATCATGTTGTTATGTTTCATCTCCGTTGCCAGAATTGCGCTGACTATCTTTCGTCTCTTTTTCATGTTGTTTTCTGTCTGAAAAATATTACAGTCTTTGACATTCTACTCATTGACGTGGTAATAGGTTTCCATGGCTTCGTATGCATACAATACATGAGGCTTCCTCCATCTCTTTCCTTAATGTCATATGCAAATTATGATCTTACTTTTGTGTCACGAGGAACTCACACACAAAGCAGACATCAAAGCGGTGATGAGTCTTATTCTCGGAGGACATTAAAAATCTGTTGAGCTGACACCGTAAACAATGTGACCTTGCTGTTCTAAAGGGCAAGACGAATACAAGACTCATGGGGGCCGTCATTCCTTCAGTCCCAGGTTGGGCTGTACTCCTTTATTGAGTTGCATTAAGCACCCGAGTCAAAAAAAAAAAAGCTGCACTTTTACAACTTGAATCGTCGTTGGGCACGTGACTTTTGAAGCGGACCAATAAATATAAAGGTTGTGATGGATTAAAACTCTCATTCCAAGGTGGCTTGAGTCACACAGCTCTTTTTCCTTTCTTGTTGAGCATGATGATGCCAGACAGTGAATAATGCATGTGTTGGGATGCAGTTAGATAATGTAATAATCATGTTGGGCAAGGCATGTTGCAAAAAGGCAGCCGCTCTGTCAAGACCGGGACTTGCATACACCAGTGAAACACATAGAACATTCTATGGAGGATGCTATTTTCACACAGCTTATCGGCCACCGGTGTTGACAGCCAGGATCCAGAGATAGATTGACATCATCGTTGACTCCATCTGATCCTCAAATGTCAAAGAGATAATAATAGCTTTCGGTTTGATTCACTTTAGATGTGCGGCTGTTTCGGTTCCATCACAGAAATGCCTATATTATCCAAACCTGCGAGCCGGAGAGAAGGTGATGTTATTGCAGGGGCTGCAGTCCCTTTTTGAAGGCATGCATTAATAATATGTGTTATTTGTTTTGAGAGTTTACATTCATAATACATCATGTTGTTTGGGAAGCTATGAAACATCACTGCTGATATCCTACAGGGCGGAGAGAAAGTAAAATAAAGGAGAGGTGTTTGCGAGAGGGGAAAGTGAGAAGCAAGTCTGTGGGCTTCTTCCTGAGCGTCACGAGCAAGGCCACCTGAGGTTTCACAGGTTGTGGGCAACTTTCTGCTTTATAATAAGGATTACCGTCACTCTGCTTTCCTTTGGTTTGCCAACAGAATTCCTTACCTCCGAAATAACCAGTATAGTCGGTATGAAGAAGAAGCCTCAAACATTACTTTTTACCTTGCATTTGATAACATAAATATGTGACACGAAAAATGATAATTTTACCTGAAAAGTTATAGACATAACACCTTTTACAAACAAAGAAATATCCATTTGTTTCCACCCATTGTTTATACGCAATACGGAGAAGTCGGAAGAAGCAGTAGATGTGCAGTAGAGTCGAACTCAAAAGTGTGACCGTCATGCATTAGCAACCATAACCCTCTTCTCATGATAGTATTTACAAATACATGTTCCAAAATATATGTTCCATTATATGGAGGGGCAGAGACAGTTTGATGTTGTAGCTATTTTCTGATTTGCTAGCATGGGCTTCATTTCACTTTTGCACTTCAACCTACATTTTTGCAATGTCCTCGCTGCAGACATTTATGGTTCGGGGCAAACTCAATGTTTTCTGTCAACGGATTACTGTGCACAGAATTATTTTTGAAAACGGAGAAGGTGAAATGCCTGTTTCCGAAAATAGTAGGCTATGTCTACAAGTAGTCTTAGTTTGATGCGTAAATATTGTATTCTGAGACATTGTGAAGTGACGACAGTGGAAAAAAAAATGTTACCTTGGAGAATAAGATGTCAACATTACATCACAGTAATCGTTTCTCGACAAGTGCGTGGACTGAACCATGCTGTTTTGAGCGCAACCGGGCTGAACCCACTTCCACGTTTTACAAAATGATATACTGACACACAAAATTTTTCAAAATGTTTCACGATCCCATAAATAAAGTAAAAAAAAAAAAAATGGCCTTGATCGTTTTGTCTCTTTTCCGCCATGACAATTGAATAAATAAAACAATAAAACAATAAAAATTCTGTGCCACCACAAACTGAGAGACAAGTCCTCCAAGTGGAAACATCACAACAAGCGAGAAACTGTGCGCAACTTAATCTGGATAGGATTATTGTTGTTGAAGGTATTGTTACAGAAAAATCCTGACAGAAGCGTCATAATAACAAAAGGACAGGAACTGAAGTTCATGCATGTTGTCCGGACATCTGAAGGAATGGACCAGGTGAGAGCGGCTGTAGATTGGAGATTTACATCTCCTGATCATTGTCATCAGGATGTCAAAACCTCTTCCTCCTCCTAAAAAAAGGATTTTTGGTCCTAAATATTGAACATTTGTCGGCCAAGACTATTTTCAGAGCCAATTATTGGAACAAATTCACTCTTTTCACACGCAAAACACTTTCTAAATCAAGTTACCAGCAAACCTTTGATGACTCAGACAGCAGGTGGCAAATATATTTGTTTTCACTTTCTCATCCTGAAAACTGTTGAATTGCGTATTATCATGGAAAATTTTGTCTTAGTTTTAGCAAAAAGTAGCTGGGTGGCACGAACTCTTGAAGAGTGCGGGGCATGATGACACAACCAAAATACTGCATCTTTTCATCAACATTTATTTTTGCATCTCAGCATCACCCTCACTGTGTGAGTCAGGATGCGCATACTGATTTTTAGGTCAGTAGAATTATATATTTTCCACTTCAAACCACCTCTACCTAATACTGTGAACCTCAAGCCAGGAAAAGCAAGGAGTCCGTGGTTTCTTTAAATAACATCATATCAGTCCGCATGCATCATCTGCGTTTGCAAATCTGTCAGCTAATGTTGCATTAAAATTCTCAAAACTTCAGGAAGGGGATCATTAGGAACATCAAAGTGTTTGCACTCGCACTTAATATCCCCTTTGATCCAGGTTCATCTCCAACTGTAGATCTGAACCAATGCTTCCGTCAGCCCACAAGCCATAGGGAAGAAATGAAATCAGATTTCCAGCGCGAGTCACATTCCGACTTTGATTCTCGAGTCCCCATCCATCCATCCAGACGACCTCCACATAATGCAACGCGTGATCCATCCTAATAACATTCTCTAAGCTGCTTGAACGACGTAATATTATGTTGAAGACGACTGAATGGCTGGCTTAGTTTATCAGAGATTGACTGCAGCTCAAAACCCACACTCAAGATAAATAGCTCGATTATCATTATGTAATCTGTATATTACGCGCCGCCGTCTATCAGAGCACCCTGTGACATGGAAACCCAAATAAGCTCCGACACATCTTCCACATTTATTGTTAAATCTATGTCAACTCATGTCTGAGTCGCTGGCGGTTCTTTTTCCGTTCATTTCTTTGATGGCTTTCAAAAGTCAGGTCAGCCCTGTCCGCAGAAACCCTTCTCAAGTTCTTCAGTGGTGGAAATGAATTCTCCAGACGCCGCCGGACCACCTCACCCGTGAGTCATCCCGGGAAAGTGCTGCAGCCACCTCTCCGCTCTCTCAGATGACCAAGCTTCTCACCTTCTCTCTAATGGGGAGTCCAGCAACCATTCACAGGAAACTCATTTCAACAGCTTCTCACAGTCACTTCAAGAGCATATGTGGGAGTGGGAACGCAGTAGGGCTGGACGATTATGAGCAAAAACGATAATCACGATTATTTTGCCAACAACTTTTATTGAACAAGCAACTACAATAAAACAATGTGCAAATATAGAAATGACAGTTTAACAGTTATATTTGAGTTTCATCTAGAAACACCAATCTGTGGTCTGGCTTCAGAGAACAGTAGAGAGAGGAGCCGATGTTTTTCCAGCTGAGCAGACACTTAGCTGGGACGCAAAGATTTTTGAGTGGTTCTGATGTCTGTGATTCCACATTCCAAGCTTTTTCTTTACTAATTTTTCATGTGATCATGAGAGAAAAAGTCAAGTCACTCCAATGATTATATATATATATATATATATATATATATATATATATATATATATATATATATATATATATATATATATATATATATATATATATATATATATATATATATGCTCTTCCTGCATCTATGCAGTGTGATGAATAACAAGGAGCGCTTGGTTTTATCACCTCAGTCTCACGTTGACCACTAGCAATTGTTCGTATGTATTTTCACAGGGTCGAGGCGTGGTGCACTGTTCGGGACAGAATGAGACTAGGGAGGACCAAATAATCATTTCATGACTATCATCATGTCTTCATCACCGTAGGAAGACATAATGGTAATCCTGATAAAAAATGGATTAAAATAAAAATATTACAGCACTTTTACTAGAAAACGTCTCACAGGTGAGATGGAAGCCATGTAAAAACACGCCACAGACAGAGAGTGCGATGTCTACAGCGGGTGTAAGAGAAGAGTGATAGACAGTCCAGTTTTTTGACGGCTGATCGGTCGTGTTCATGGCAAGTAAAGCACCGTCATCTTAGAGTTGGCAGTTGGAATGCTTCATGTTGACTATTCCAAAGCCTCCTCCAGTGTTGAGAGACTATAAAAAGGACCAAGTTATTCTTTTTATTCTTTCATGTTTTAAGAGTTATCTGCTGGATTACTCTTTTTATTACATGACCAACGTTACGTACGGATCTAGATACGGACGGAGCCTTCGGTCTGTGCTCTGAGTTCATTTCACTTGTACTCCACAAAGCTTACGGATAGGGGGCAAACGGAGCCGAAAATGGGGTCAGTGTTGCTGTTACCACTCGAAATGTAGCTCAAATGAGACACAAAGAAGACATAAAAATGGCGAAATTTCTCCGTCATCCAGTTGCGATACATTTAACAGCCTCACTGACCACCACCTCCGACAATGCTGCCTCCATTTTTGCAAGAGGTACATCACAAATACTTCTTCCTCATTTGGTTAGACATGTTAGTTTTGCAGTTTGTCGTCATAAACGTTTGACAGATATTAGTGAACTACATTACCAACGTAAAGGACGCATGGAAACATGGGATCAGTGACAACAGTTCATTTGAAATGGACTGGTACAATACTGTTCATAAAGGGAGCATAAATGGGCTTTAAATGGGAACACGCCGAAATCTGCCATTCATTTCTGGGTAATTTTAACTTTGAAAAGCATCCGAACACAAAAGGATCATGGAGTCAAGAGACACCATCACTGCTGTTCTGACAGACTTCATGGAAAACACTGTTTGTTTGTCCTGTTTTTCCTGAGCGATGGGGAAGTGTTTTTTTGACTGTGAGGGAAAGGGACATGCTTTTGTCTAAATCATCATGACCCCGCTACTAGGGCTCAGTGGATGAAGTTTGTTTGTCAAGCCGAGCAGCAGCAGCACCAAACCCTCCAGACCGTCCAGGAAAGATTCCAGAGTGCACTCAGGTCCAACTGTTGGTGCCACCTTTCGTACTGCAAAATATGTGATGCCGGCCTAATGCTCTAAGTGTCTGCTTAAGAGACCTTTCGACACGCATTTCAAAGACCTAATGGCATAATTTAAATAAAGACAAAAATGTTGATGCACTGTTTTGTGTGTGGGACACTGTCTCAGTTGCCGTCGTAGATACAGAAAACAAACTACAGCAAATCAGCATGATATACATGAAATGTTTTCTGACACATGCCTTGACTTCACCATAGAATTGTACGCGCTGGCGCAACAATATTATATCTAAACTCCAATCCTGACACCAATACTTGTGCAACTGAAAGTGTTGAGCAAACCCTGAGAAAATAAAAGAAATGTTGTTTTTGGCAACACCTCAGTGAGTGAGGATTAAGATTCCCATTGCCATCCTTGGGTAATGAGATAAGGAATTTCTGGGAGGCGAACGCAGCACGACTGTGTTTTCCATCCAGCGGGGCGTCCACTTAAGAGAGGAATTCACTTGACCAAAGTGTTTGATTTCATTTCAAGCAGATCACTTGCACAAATGAATCCAATTGGGCTGACATCTGAACACGGGCACGTCTCTGCTGCATTGAAGTTATGCCTTTTATCAACCCGGGGAACTTCAAATCTTCATTTGCTGCCAGATATTGTTGGGCTCCACGGTTTTCTCAATGAAGCCGGTATTTGTCGGACACCTCTGCGGATACACCCAAGCAAAACAGCAGCGGTGATGAACGGCTTGAAAATACTGACTTGAAGTGACCATTTTTGTGAATCTGGATGTGCTTTTCTGTTGCATGACATTCAACCATAAAGTTCTATCTCATTGCTTATTTATGAGTTTGGATGCTGTTTGCATGGAGCTTAAGAAATTATGGATTCCTTTAAGGCACAGTGAACTTAGGTTTTGATTAGGAGCATGAAACATCAAAATATTGTGATGCAAAGATGATGAAGGCTGAAGAAATGCACTGCTGAAACGATGATGGTCAGAGATGAGGAAGGAGTGGAGACAGAAACAATATGATGCTGTTTGTTAATATGAATTGAAGGTCTATCTTAAATGTCGCTTATATCCTATGGTTTTTCTTTTATTTCTTTACATTATGTTTGGTTACCTTGAACTTACTGCCAAGCTTCTCGCCCTGATATTTGTATTATTTATTCATCATTATTCATATTTATTTGTGCCATAGGAATTATTTAAAAAATAAAAATAAAAATAAAAATAAAAATAAAAATAAAAATAAAAATAAAAATAAAAATACAAATACAAATACAAATAAAAATAAAAATAAAAATACAAATAAAAATAAGGTACTGGAACTCGTCCATCAGACAGATTTAAATGAGATTGTGAAAGATGTTCACTGAGATATGACATACAGAATGAAGTTTTTATACCCCAAAGGAGGAAATCTTGTTCTTATTGATTATTATTCTTTCCTTTATGTTATATTACTGATCACCCAGTGGGATTGAATGAAGATTTTCTTGCACATTGAAATAATACAAAATACAACAACATTAATTTCCTATAGTCTCTAGATGATTTCATAATATATTTCATAATATTTCATTATATATATATATATATATATATATATATATATATATATATATATATATATATATATATATATATATATATATATATATATATATATATATATATTAAACAATTAAAATTAAGGAATGAAATAAAAACCTAATGTTTAAATATTGATATACCATATAATTTTGTTCTATGAATTGCTTATTCTGTGTCGTGCCTGAAACACCGACAAAGGGAGGCGTCGAGGGTGTATCTTCATGAGATGCCCAAACCACCTCAACTGACTCCTCTCAACGTGGAGAAGTAACTGCTTGACTCCAAGTCTCTCCTGAGTGACTGAACAGAGAAAACTAATTTCAGCCATTTGTATCCGGGATCTTCCGGGTACTTTCGGTTATGACCCACAGCTCAAGACTATAGATAAGGGTCGAGTTATGGTTTCAAGTTACTCGAATTTTTCGAGTATACTAAATAATAATTATTTAAAAATATATATTTAAAAATATATATATTTAAGGCCAGTGGTTATGAATGCTGGACTCTATCACCCCTCTGAGACCTGATTTGTTTGTTCTATTTGCACTTACAATAAAACAGTCACATAATAAAAACCTCCTTTTTATATTTATCTGTTTAATTTTGAATCTGGACATGACAATAAATGACAATCCCTGAGATAAGTGGTGTGGTCCACTGAAATGACTACTGAAGATTAATGATCTGTATACTTAAATCCGATGTTTTATTTATTTTTTCTTGATAGATACGCAGTTTAAATTTCTGTGGGGAGAGAAGAAAGATGTCCAGACTCATGCTGTGAACTCATTAAAAGTAAGGAGTATTTTAAGCTTTAGTCAAAAATCTACAGGAAGCTTTTCATGTATTTTCTTAAAAGATCATTTAAAGGAAAGTAGCATATCACATGGAAAATGATCCCATCAAACAGTGTGCACTCCGCACTACTCCACTTAAACAAAACACCTATTGAGAAAGGCTATTAATGGGCAACGGTTTAAAGCTAGCTAAGTTTTCCGCTGAGCAAATCTTGACTGACAAACAGAGGATAAAGCCCTACGCCTGACATAAAGCTTGTAATCCTGTATCATTGCAGATTTAGACTCGGTGTAACCTCAGTTTGAGCGTGTTTATCTCCTTGGCCGTGCTTCTGCTCATGCAAAACAAGCAACGCTCCAGACAATGCTGCACCTATTCACATATGAAGCAGGGAGCAGATTTGCAACATCTGGATGTGATCGGTGATTCTCTTCCCTGGCGCTAATCCTCTCTTAGATGTCTTTCTGTTCAGTCACACAGGGGATCCAGTGTGCCATCCGCAAATATCCGGCCATTCACTGGGCAGGTAAATGGTGAGCGAGAAAGGGAATCATTTCAGTGCCTTGTATGGTCAAGTATCATGTTGGAAAACAAGCAGAATAGATGTGGGTATCGATTATTAATGATTGTTATCATAGTCACTTGAGTTTCTTAGTTCTACTGGAGCAGTCAAACTAGTCAAGCTAGTGGGACTTCAGGAAACCCAGCCTGTATTTGGGCAAGCGGTGTTATAAGGGGAAAACTGATAGCGCCTCTACATTTGGTGAAAATGTGTTAACACATATCCCAAGTAGCACTGTGTACTGTCAAAAGCAGAGTGATATATTGTTGTAAGATAAAAGAGTACTATGTAGTTTAAGAATATTTGGTTGTGAAGGCACCAACAGTAGTTCTAGTGCCGAAAAAGAGTATAGCAGTGAAACAGCAAACAATGCAGTCAAAGGTGACAATATACACGCCGCAAATAATCATATATTATAAGAAAGTTATCGCTATGGAGACTTGTTCTTGAGTGAGTGGAAAGGGAGTTGGAGATTGCTCTGCGAATCGGCGCAGCAGGAGTGGCATTGCAGTTGCTCTATCGCACTGTTGTGTGGATGAGAGAGCTGAGCCAAAAGGCAAAGCTCTGTATTTACCTAACCACCTTCAACCCTCACCTATGGTCTTGAGCTGCCATGACCGAATGTACACAGATGGATGGATGGATAGATAGATAGATAGATAGATAGATATCTACATAAATAGATAGAAAGATAGATAGATAGATGGATGATGGATCGATGGATCGATGGATACACAGATAGAGAGATAGATAGATACATGGATGGATGATGGATGGATGAATGATGGATGGATGGATGGATAGATAGATAGATAGATAGATAGATAGATAGATAGATAGATAGATAGATAGATAGATAGATAGATAGACAGATAGATAGACAGACAGATAGATAGATACACAGACAGACGGACGGACGGACGGACAGACAGACAGACAGACAGACAGACAGACAGATAGATAGATAGATAGATAGACAGATAGATAGACAGATAGATAGATAGATAGAGAGATAGATAGAGAGACAGACAGACAGATAGACAGACAGACAGACAGACAGACAGACAGACAGATAGATAGATAGATAGACAGATAGATAGACAGACAGATAGACAGACAGACAGACAGACAGACAGACAGACAGATAGATAGATAGATAGATAGATAGATAGATAGATAGATAGATAGATAGATAGATAGATAGATAGATAGATAGACAACATATCAAGTATTATTATATCTTGTCGCATCAATATGTTCCTGTTACATGCCATGAAATCAGCCACAGCAACAAGCAGATGAAACTGACCAAAGAAACAAGCTGCACAGTGATACTTGATGGATGAAAACATTTAAAGCTGCTCTTGACAACAGCAAAGCACAACCTTGAAAGGTTAGAAATAATTGTAGCCCATGTGGTTCACTCCTGATTACTTCAATGATCTTTCACCAGCAAAGGTCATTTTATAGTCTGGTTAACTTGGACAGAAATCAGCGACTTGTTGAGGTAATAACTGGAGCAGGGTGTTTTTTTTTGTTTTTTTCCAACAGGCGAGTGATAAATTTTTGCGAGGGTAGCATGATGCCTCCTGGAATTTCCCCTGGTTCAATCACAGGACCGTCCCACTGAGAGGCTGGACTAAGCACTACTACACCCTGCTGCCACACATGATCTGGATCAAGCCAGAAAAAAAGGCTTTGGTGGTTTAGATGGGTAGAACCACAATTAAACCAGTCAGTTGCTCCTCTGTCCAGCGAGACTGTGGATACTGGACCAATGATGCAACCTTGACTTATCACATTTGGGTTTTGCAATTTCATTGCACAGTACACTATTGTATGATTCAAAAACGGTTAACTTGTGTGTGTAATTGAGAAAAAATGTTTGTGCCTCAAACAAAATTTGAATTCAACCTAAAGAGCTGTCTGTCCAGTCTGTGGCACAACTAAAACAGCAACGTTTTGTGTTAACTATGACTGTGATGTCTCAGGTAGTGATGGGTTTGTGAGGCTTCATGAAACAGTGTGCGCATTTTCAGAGTCCACTAGATGGCACTCTGTGCTGTAAAATGAAACATCACATCATTTTTAAATCAACAGCACCATCTACTGAGCGCAGAGAGTAAGGACAATGTTTCATGAAGCCTCATCAGCCCATCACTAGTCGCAGGTGAATTAATCTAGTTTATCGTCTCAGTCGTCTTTATATTTCTTGGCTGTAGAATGCATCCAAACTGTCAGATAAAATATCAGAGATCTAAAGCTACATTTACTGACTGTTTTTTCTTCATATTGAGGTCTAAAACCTTTCCTGTCTCCACACTGGACCGTGGTAGAGTGTCACAGGGGAGGTGCTCGCTCTCCACACCTCCACTCCAGGGTTTGATGTCCTGTTGTGGGCTGGAGCTGGGACAGGGATGAGGCGAGTCTGGGACAGAGCGTGACTTGGTTTATGACTTTGTCACAGCCAAACTGCACAGAAGCGCACATTCAGAGCTGGACACGCACCGGGCACCTCTTCACTTCTGGAGAGACGTCACTCACTCGGCAACCCCTCCCACATGCAGCGGCCACACACATAGAGGAACAGCGCACCTGCAGCAGACTCTCTACATTCACTCCTACAAAAGACTATTTTAAGGCTTGGAACGCATTATTTCTTTTTCCATTCATTGAAACGGGAAAAAACGATTCAGATTTCGAACAAATCGCTTCTCAAACGGCCGTCTGGAACGGATTGTGGTCGAGAACCGAGGTAGCACTGTAGTTAGAAATGTGATTGACTGATACTCATTGCAATGGATTTGCAAGTGTGTATTTTGGACCACTCTCTTATCCTCTCAGGCTCCACCTGTGTAGTCAGATGCTTACCAACAGCAAATCTGACTTTGGCCCAACTGATCCTGTTCTAAAGACTTAGAGCCCCTATTACACACCCTTTCTATGTCTTTTCATTCCCCGATACCATCTGAAGAATGATGTAGATCCAAATCAGATTTTTTATTTTTTTTTCATCCGAGACACAGCCTTTCGGACGACGTGTGACGATACGGCTTTCTTCGATGTCTCTTTCTTTCCTGCATTCCACAGAGTGATGGCTTTCTATCTACTCCGATTTAAGTGTCAAATGAATCATGAAACACCTTCACCCAGAGACAAGATGTGTAGGAACAGACAGCATCAGGCGCTCAAGATGGCAGAAGCCAGCACATTTCAGATGCAGTCGAGTGACCGAGCAACTCATAAATTGACAGCTATAGATATATAATTTTCAGTTTATGTGAGTGGCAGTAAAGACATCTGTTTGCAGTGGGAGTAGATTAGTATACAGACTGGCAGCTTCTTATTTCATAGAAATTGATATATCATGATGTCAGTTTAATATATATATTTTCCAGATGCCACGACCAGCTTTAGCATTTTATGTATTTATATTTTTCCCTTTGACCTTCTCATTGAACCCAACAAGCATCTGCCCTCAGCACACAGACCAGCAGAGCAGAGTGGATTAATGACTTGTTATAAATAACTGAATATGACAAAAGCTTTTTTTTTTTTTTTTTTTTTCCCGAATTAATGTTGCAGTGTTGCCCCAGCACATAATTACGCCATCTATATCCCATACAAATTCTCCTGGCAGGGTGTTAAATGCGACCAGAAATACGTGAACGTGACACATTAATAAACACCAGGTCAGTGTGAAGTCGGTGAGTCAACCTCACGTAACTACTCCTGAATCGCACACGTGCATTCACACACGCTCCAGTGAGCATCGTACACTTAAGGAAGCAGATGCGTTTCATACTCGCTGGCGTCACGTAGCCACAAATGGCGCCATCAAATATTCCTTGCAGAGCTGTGCTATGAACTGAAGGAGTCACGGGCCGATTCACCGTCCGACAGAAGCCTCGTGGCGCGCTTCCCCTGCCAGCTAAACAAAACTGAGCATGCTCGCGAATTAACCCATCAACTATGCAAATAAATTATCGCTGTCCTGCCTTTCTTTTTTCATTAGCGTGAGTACAACAATAAGCATTTTGGAATGGTGTCAAGGATAATGCTTTCGCAATCATTTCAGATAGAAATGAAGCCAGAAGGAAAAAGCAAACGCTGCTCCGTACAGCCTGACTCTCTTTCATTTGATGGTGAATCAAATGAAGTTGAAGTGTGGTCCGTCTCTCCCTCCCAAGGTTCAAGGGTCAAGCCATGTTACGCAATATAGAGGGCGCGATCAGGTTGCTCCAACATAGTCAGAACATCGGTAGTATCTACACATCCTTCACAGGATAAAGTGATGACCACTATTGTAAAATGGAACATGAATGTACCATAAAATACCTAAAATAAATACCAGGCAGGCGATGACGGATATACAAGATAAAGAGAGCGCTGTTTGCACATCATGAATATTCAATTCCAGATGCTTCAGAAAAAAAGTATACATTCAAAAACTTGGGGACAAAAACACTGCATACTTTTAAAGTGTGTTTAATTCTGCCCTCGGAGCATAATAGGTAGTTTCCTCAGTCAGTCAGTGCATTTGGAATGTGTTTTTTTATTTGTTTCTTGCTTCCTCTGTCAGTCCATCTGGGTTTCCTTTTAACATGGGAGATTAAAGCTTCCTCTGCGGAGGTCTGGCCTCACTGAGTGTCATTGCATTGTTTGTTTAGCGAGGCAGTAAAACAAAGCTAACTAGTAGCACTAGTGGCATATTCCGGTCTTGTAGTAAGGTACTATATGTATCAAGTAACATATTAACAAGCTTGAGAATGTGTTGTTCACGGTGACCTTCATTCAAAGCTGCTCTCTTGAGGTTCCTCTGTGCCACAGCTATACAATAATACACTAAGAAAATGTATTGGGCACATATATATGGACAGAGACTTAGACTTTGCTTCATGTAATTTCGATCAACTTGATCTAGTCTTTAATCAAAATATACCGGATTGACTGAGCTTGAGAGCTGAAAATGAACTTTCTGAGTCGGCAAACTCTCTCCACCCGCCGTCAAGATCAGAGGCTGGAGTCTTACTGGTGGAGCGAATCAATACCAGCAAATGGCAGCGTTGAATCCTCGCAATTAGAGAAAGACACCAACTGTTGAGAAGCTCTAATCACAGAGTGTTTCCAGCCCAATTGCCTTTTTTTATGGTCATTTGACATTTGTTGTATAAGCTTGGGTCTCAGTCTTAATTGGAAATCCATCCACGACAAGGAAATGTCTGGTGGCTATAACCAGTATGATTTCATAAGAGCAATGCATTTCCAAGTCGCACCAACCAAAAAAAGCATCATGAAGAAAAATAAATAAATAAATAAATAAAATTATATATATATATATATCAACCGAGTCTTATATTATATATATATATATATATTTTTTATTTTATTTTATTTTTTTTTTTTTTATTTTATTATTTTTTTTTTATATATATTTTTTAAGTTGCATTTTTGAGGGTAAGTCTGTTGCAAGCAGGAACATCACAAGGATCCACAGGCAAAGTCATTTTTCTTTATTGCTACAGACTTGAACTGTGATGTGGAATGGAATGTAGCCAATGAAGAAGTTAGCTGACTGAGAAACAAGGAAGAAATACCAATTTCCAACCTTAAGAAGTTAAAAAACATCACCCATTTGCTGCACCACTCACCCGGTTCGTCTCTGTAAATGTGAGCCAACATTCTGTGACCAACAATACTATGACATTGTTTCTCTTTGCATCATAATCATGTCCGTTTTTATGAGCGGTGTTGTCTTTTCCTGTTGTTTTGATGCCAAGTCATTACACTTTGGCCATGTCAGTAAGTGTGAAACAATATGTAAGAACATGTGAAATTATATATCCTGACATAAAAAAAATGGTCACTTCCTTCACCAGATGAGGCATTCGGTATCTGCACTACAATATAGAAACTTTTTTAGAAATAATATAATACATTTTTTAATTGTTTGTATTACAAATAAGTGTTATATTTCAACATAAAATTTTCATAGTATTTTTATAATATTACATAAGATGAAAGATGGACCATATTTCTTTCTCTTTTTATTAATACATTTTGAAATACATCAGTGGTTTGACCTGTGTTTTCAGTTTTTCCAGATCAATGAATAAAAAACATGTTCCAACTATTTGTTCACTCGCAGTACTCACAGTGAAGGTACCGCTGATGCATGTCCATGGGAAGAATAGCTGAAAAGGGCTTCCACAGCACGACAATTTGACTGTGATGTCGCATGTTCTCCGATGGAGCACATTCCAAACAGATGGTACCTTGTAGTAACACATTCTCATTAGGGGTCCAGAGTGTATGTATCTGCGAGGGAGTGTGAGGAAAGACGTGGGGAGGAGGGGTAAAAGCGTCTTGGCAGAGATCATCTCTCTGACCTTCTGTCTAGTCTGCTGGCTGACAGGAAGCAACACAAGGATGGAGCACAGGGAGGAAACTGACAGACTCATAGTAACACAGAGCTCAGAGTCGGAGTCAACTGAAGCAGTAATCACTGATATGCTGCTTTCACCTTTTACAGGCCTATTGTTTGGAGTGAAAATCAATATAACAGCAGCCCACTTCAGCCTCGTATAAAGGTTGATACTGCAGTTAAGCAGTCACTAGTAGAACAGGTTTAGTGTTAACTTCCAATAACACCGCTGAGTTGTTTATCATTCTACCCAGAACTTCTTCTTAGTCTACCTCTACCACATATATATATATATATATCTGTAATACTAGGTATTTTTGGAACTAGGTATTTTTGTCAATATATTAATATTTATTTTTAATATATATATATTTATTTTCAGAAAGTTTTTGTATTGTAGTGCAGATACAGAGTGTCTCATCTGGGGAAGGAAGTTGCTGTTTTTTTTGTGTCAGAATATATAATTTTGCATGTTCTTATATATTATTTCACACTTACTGACATGGCCAAAGTTGCATTGCATTGCATTGAAGTTGCATTAAAGTTACATTTTTTTTTTAATTTGCCAATAATCGTGCTTTAACGTAGCTTTAGTTCAATTGAGATTAAAATTTATGTATATATATATATAAATATTTTTTTAATTTTATATATACATATATATATATATATATATATATATAAAATTAAAAAATAATGTAACTTTAATGCAACTTCAATGAAGATACACAAGTTGTGGCTATTGATATTTTCATTAATACATTCCTTAATACTTTCCTCAAGCAAACATGTGTCAACTCCAACAACCCATCATAATAAAAACTGTTAAGATCATTCTTCAGAATAACCTCAGTGTCACTGAACAGCTGATAAACAGTTGACGCGCATTATAAAAGACAAGTCAAGCCTGTTAAGTGATATTATTGTTGTGAAGGTACGACTATTGTGGAGAGAGCTGAGACGGATGGGTCAGTGATGCCTCTGTTTTATATAAGTTCACTACCGGACAGACTGAAAACTGATGGATCCATGCAGACAAGACGCCAATCCTGAACAGGAACTGTAGGGATACGACCAACTCCGTCTCCACGTGGACAGGACCTTGGTTTGCTGACCTTGCCCTCTGTTATCTGGATGGACTTTGAGAAGCTTGATGAAGTTTTACAGATTTGGTTGTGCACCTCTTGATGCTGGTCACTCTTCTCTTCACCCTCGACTGCAGTTACTGTACTGTAGATCTCGGGCAGGCACAAGATCAGAGTGTATATATACAAAACTGAACATTGTGCTATAATTCATGAGTCCAAATCGAGTCTTTTGCCTTCAAGTCATGTCTCATGTCACTGACTGAAGTATGAATTGAGTCACAGTCACAGACTTGTCGGACTGTCTCTCCTGTGTATATTGAAGGAACTAGTCCTTGAAGCAGGTGTATTCCTCACTTATCCAAATGGGAGCAAGAATCAGGTTTCACCTCAAACTTCTGAGATTAAAATCAACAACAACCTTACAGCTATGAAATATATTTCTGCTCACTCTCCTTCCTCCTGCTTTCTCTTTAAGAAATCGATCACACATTTCCTGCATCCAAAGCCAGGATCTAAGAGACTCCGGGAGTGAGGTGCTTCAGTAAGCTGAATTGAACAACAAACATGCTAAGGGTATTTTAGGATGTGTTTATTAGCGGGTCCTGGGAGGATCGTGAGGAACTTCTGCCATTGTTATATTTAGATGAAACAAACGTGGTGGTTACGTATTTCTATATTTTGCATCGGGGGAAGAAAAAAGGTCTGCAGATACGTTGGAATATTTTCCATCTCACTCAAATAAAACTTTTAATTTCTTCAACAGAAATCAGGGGCCCGTAATTCCATGAGCGCTCATGTTCCCTACCTTCACGTCCATCCCCCAGCAGACGGAACAAAATCAACCTTTTCGGCCGACTGTGATGAGAAGAGAATCTCTCCAGGGAGACGTCTTCTTCATCCATTCTGATTGCTCTGATCTGCGCTTCTGTGGTCTGTGTAGTTTGTGTTCATGACTTTTATGAATCTCCCCTCCAAGGATGGCAAAAGATAAAATGTTCCGGGAAAGGTCGGTTTTAATGGCCAAGCATTATCCACGAGTTGATTTATGAAATGTCTCTTTTGCTTTTTTTTTTTTTTTTTTTTTGCTGCGAGTCAATCAAGTCGGACCAGAGGAGTCGGTCCGAATTAACTTGTTATAAATTCTCCACAATAACCCGTAACGCCGAGCTTCACTGCTCCCATGTATACCATATTCTGAATATTAAGATGATAAAAATGAACGTTATAGATTTGGAGTGA